>NW_026266729.1:0-23578 GCF_025860055.1 Xyrauchen texanus | reverse complement strand
TACCAGCTGAATAATCGTTGAACATAACAGATTAACTATACTGAAACATCAAGCATTTTCACTAACATCTGTGATGCCTCTTCTCTCTCCCTCACAGTTCGCCTCAGCACGAATGTCACTATAGCAACCTTGTGCGCTGTGATTGGTCGAAATCGTCCAGGACATTTAAGGGCATCCAGGCCTTTTGTACAGTGACTCTGGAGTAAAGTTTCTGCTTATTGTCTTAATTGGTTAATTTAAAGTAGGGCTCGACATTGACAATAAGGACTGCCCAATGGCCCGGGCCAGTGCTGCATTTATAATGTTTGTGCAAATGGACCACAAGTGAGAGAACAAAAAGCAAACAAATCTTAATAAGCACTCGGAGACAAGCGAACTTGATTCTTTTTAGCTTGCAAAGACACGAGAGCACATAATATATTGACCGCTGCAAGGAACAAGAGCGTGCAGATACCGAGTGTGACTCAGAAATCACGTGTTTCATTCTCGATCTTTCTCCTCAACAGTTCCCTGTTACTTTTAACTTTTGACTGATGATATAATGGCTAATATCAATAAAACATCTATCACATACTGTCCATAAGTATGTTGGTATGTCATTTAGATGGAAGTAATAACTCAGTAACAGGAATCTCAAAACTTGAGCAAATCCAGTGTTTTCTTCTGGTTGAGCGCTCGTGTCATTCGCAGAAGCATGTATTTAATCAGTTTCTGTGACTCATGAATGTTGCATATATCAGTCTGTGACACTGTAAGCAGGTGTAAGCCCATTTATCGGTCCAATGGCGGTCTCCAATAATACGGGTGAAGGTCTCTGCGCGTTACTGACTTTCCTTGTACGCAACACAACAAGATTAAATGAAATACATTTTCTCTTATGTATTATCTCGTTATTTCATCTGACTCCAATTATGAAAAAGCATATCTGAGCATCATTAAAAGTGAGCGAATATTTGATTATTCTTTTAACTCCTTTAATTATATTTTACCTGTTGAAATTAAGAAACTATGTCGCTTTGCGGTCCTCGGGTGTTTTCTCTACACCGGGGGTCTCATGATCACAAGCGGCCAGTATTGGATCATCAAACAGAGGTAATTGCTATATACCTGAGATCGGTCACATTCACACAATCAAAGATACTTCAGTATAGCCCCATGGAATTGCACACACTTGAATGTAACTTAATGTTTTCTTCAGTAGAGGTCACGGCCACTATTACAGATGTAAGTTGACCAACATAACTTCTCTTATAATAGCTTTGGATTGGCCATGCGTGGTTTCCCACATACACTTATCTGGAGAAACATCAAATTAAAACAAGCGGAGTAAAGTTAGTTTTGTTTTCGATATTCCCCACACATTCACCGGAAAATGCCAATACCTCCAAAATTACTTCCCCCCTAAAAAAATAAACCGTATTGCTGCTAAAAAGGCAAAGCTAACAATGTTGCACAAGTTTAATCTTCAGTATTTTCGTTCTATATAATAAACACTGCCCTACAAAAGCCGCCGCAATGTGAATTACGCCGGAGAAGCTCGCTCTTGACAGAGATGCGAGTTAAGGGACCGTGTGGAAAGTGCACTTTTTCTTCGTTTCTAACTATAACGCAGAGGGTGTGTTTTTGTAATAGCTTGTTTATTTTAAAGGGCCCGTTGAAATGAGACCAGTGCAGTTCGATAGAAGGCTTCAGTGAGCATCTTTCACAGCCTTGTTTTGCCCTTTCTTATGGAAAAGGGTATTCATTTGATAATAGCTTTGTCCATCAGGGAGACAGACATCAAACCAGTGTCGTTCAGTCGAGGAGGACAGGGGACAACTTTCACAACATCTCCTTTTACCCCTACTGGCCGAAATGGGTATTGCAAGTCCATGTTAACATTCTTTTTTTGTAATAGCTTTGTCCATCAGGGAGACAGACACATCAAACCAGTCTCATTCAGTAGAGGACGACAGGGGACAACTTTCACAACATCTCTTTTTACCCCTACTGGCCGAAATCGGTATTGCTTGTCAAAATTACATTCTTTTTTTGTAATAGCTTTGTCCATCAGGGAGACAGAGACATCAAACCAGTGTCATTCAGTAGAGGAGGACAGGGGACAACTTTCACAACATCTCCTTTTACCCCTACTGTCCAAAATGGGTATTGCTTGTCAAAATTACATTCTTTTTTTTGTAATAGCTTTGTCCATCAGGGAGACAGAGACATCAAACCAGTGTCATTCAGTAGAGGAGGACAGGGGACAACTTTCACAACCTCTCATTTTACCCCTACTGGCCAAAATCGGTATTGCTTTTCAAAATTACATTATTTTCTTGTAATAGCTTTGTCCATCAGGGAGACAGAGACATCAAACCAGTGTCATTCAGTAGAGGAGGACAGGGGACAACTTTCACAACCTCTCATTTTACCCCTACTGGCCGAAATCGGTATTGCAAGTCAAAATTAACATTAATTTTATTAATAGCATTGTCCATCAGGGACACAGAGACATCAAACCAGTGTCATTCTGTAGAGGAGGACAGGGGACAACTTTCACAACCTCTCATTTTACCCCTACTGGCCGAAATCGGCATTGCAAGTCAAAATTAACATTTATTCTTTTAATAGCATTGTCCATCAGGGAGACAGAGAAATCAAACCAGTGTCATTCAGTAGAGGAGGACAGGGGACAACTTTCACAACATCTCTTTTTACCCCTACTGGCCGAAATCGGTATTACAAGTCAAAATTACATTCTTTTTTTGTAATAGCATTGTCCATCAGGGATACAGGGACATCAAACCAGTGTCATTCAGTAGAGGAGGACAGGGGACAACTTTCACAACCTCTCATTTTACCCCTACTGGCCGAAATCGGTATTGCGTTAAAAAATTACATTCTTTTTTTGTAATAGCTTTGTCCATCAGGGAGACAGAGACATCAAACCAGTGTCATTCTGTAGAGGAGGACAGGGGACAACTTTCACAACCTCTCATTTTATCCCTACTGGCCGAAATCGGCATTGCAAGTCAAAATTAACATTAATTCTTTTAATAGTATTGTCCATCAGGGAGACAGAGACATCAAACCAGTGTCATTCAGTAGAGGAGGACAGGGGACAATTTTCACAACCTCTCATTTTACCCCTACTGGCCGAAATCGGTATTGCAAGTCAAAATGAACATTCTTTTTTTGTAATAGCCTTGTCCATTAGGGAGACAGAGACATCAAACCAGTTTCATTCAGTAGAGGAGGACAGGGGACAACTTTCACAACCTCTCATTTTATCCCTACTGGCCGAAATCGGCATTGCAAGTCAAAATTAACATTAATTCTTTTAATAGTATTGTCCATCAGGGAGACAGAGACATCAAACCAGTGTCATTCAGTAGAGGAGGACAGGGGACAATTTTCACAACCTCTCATTTTACCCCTACTGGCCGAAATCGGTATTGCAAGTCAAAATGAACATTCTTTTTTTGTAATAGCCTTGTCCATTAGGGAGACAGAGACATCAAACCAGTTTCATTCAGTAGAGGAGGACAGGGGACAACTTTCACAACCTCTCATTTTACCTCTACTGGCCAAAATCGGTATTGCTTTTCAAAATTACATTATTTTCTTGTAATAGCTTTGTCCATCAGGGAGACAGAGACATCAAACCAGTGTCATTCTGTAGAGGAGGACAGGGGACAACTTTCACAACCTCTCTTTTTACCCCTACTGTCCAAAATGGGTATTGCTTGTCAAAATTACATTCTTTTTTTGTAATAGCTTTGTCCATCAGGGAGACAGAGACATCAAACCAGTGTCATTCAGTAGAGGAGGACAGGGGACAACTTTCACAACATCTCTTTTACCCCTACTGGCCAAAATGGGTATTGCTTGTCAAAATTACATTCTTTTTTTGTAATAGCCTTGTCCATCAGGGAGACAGAGACATCAAACCAGTGTCATTCAGTAGAGGAGGACAGGGGACAACTTTCACAACATCTCCTTTTACCCCTACTGGCCAAAATGGGTATTGCTTGTCAAAATTACATTCTTTTTTTGTAATAGCTTTGTCCATCAGGGAGACAGAGACATCAAACCAGTGTCATTCAGTAGAGGAGGACAGGGGACAACTTTCACAACCTCTCATTTTACCCCTACTGGCCGAAATCGGTATTGCAAGTCAAAATTAACATTAATTTTATTAATAGCATTGTCCATCAGGGACACAGAGACATCAAACCAGTGTCATTCTGTAGAGGAGGACAGGGGACAACTTTCACAACCTCTCATTTTACCCCTACTGGCCGAAATCGGCATTGCAAGTCAAAATTAACATTAATTCTTTTAATAGCATTGTCCATCAGGGAGACAGAGAAATCAAACCAGTGTCATTCAGTAGAGGAGGACAGGGGACAACTTTCACAACATCTCTTTTTACCCCTACTGGCCGAAATCGGTATTACAAGTCAAAATTACATTCTTTTTTTGTAATAGCATTGTCCATCAGGGATACAGGGACATCAAACCAGTGTCATTCAGTAGAGGAGGACAGGGGACAACTTTCACAACCTCTCATTTTACCCCTACTGGCCGAAATCGGTATTGCTATTCAAAATTACATTCTTTTTTTGTAATAGCTTTGTCCATCAGGGAGACAGAGACATCAAACCAGTGTCATTCTGTAGAGGAGGACAGGGGACAACTTTCACAACCTCTCATTTTATCCCTACTGGCCGAAATCGGCATTGCAAGTCAAAATTAACATTAATTCTTTTAATAGTATTGTCCATCAGGGAGACAGAGACATCAAACCAGTGTCATTCAGTAGAGGAGGACAGGGGACAATTTTCACAACCTCTCATTTTACCCCTACTGGCCGAAATCGGTATTGCAAGTCAAAATGAACATTCTTTTTTTGTAATAGCCTTGTCCATTAGGGAGACAGAGACATCAAACCAGTTTCATTCAGTAGAGGAGGACAGGGGACAACTTTCACAACCTCTCATTTTATCCCTACTGGCCGAAATCGGCATTGCAAGTCAAAATTAACATTAATTCTTTTAATAGTATTGTCCATCAGGGAGACAGAGACATCAAACCAGTGTCATTCAGTAGAGGAGGACAGGGGACAATTTTCACAACCTCTCATTTTACCCCTACTGGCCGAAATCGGTATTGCAAGTCAAAATGAACATTCTTTTTTTGTAATAGCCTTGTCCATTAGGGAGACAGAGACATCAAACCAGTTTCATTCAGTAGAGGAGGACAGGGGACAACTTTCACAACCTCTCATTTTACCTCTACTGGCCAAAATCGGTATTGCTTTTCAAAATTACATTATTTTCTTGTAATAGCTTTGTCCATCAGGGAGACAGAGACATCAAACCAGTGTCATTCTGTAGAGGAGGACAGGGGACAACTTTCACAACCTCTCTTTTTACCCCTACTGTCCAAAATGGGTATTGCTTGTCAAAATTACATTCTTTTTTGTAATAGCTTTGTCCATCAGGGAGACAGAGACATCAAACCAGTGTCATTCAGTAGAGGAGGACAGGGGACAACTTTCACAACATCTCTTTTTACCCCTACTGGCCAAAATGGGTATTGCTTGTCAAAATTACATTCTTTTTTGTAATAGCCTTGTCCATCAGGGAGACAGAGACATCAAACCAGTGTCATTCAGTAGAGGAGGACAGGGGACAACTTTCACAACATCTCCTTTTACCCCTACTGGCCAAAATGGGTATTGCTTGTCAAAATTACATTCTTTTTTTGTAATAGCTTTGTCCATCAGGGAGACAGAGACATCAAACCAGTGTCATTCAGTAGAGGAGGACAGGGGACAACTTTCACAACCTCTCATTTTATCCCTACTGGCCGAAATCGGCATTGCAAGTCAAAATTAACATTAATTCTTTTAATATTATTGTCCATCAGGGAGACAGAGACATCAAACCAGTGTCATTCAGTAGAGGAGGACAGGGGACAATTTTCACAACCTCTCATTTTACCCCTACTGGCCAAAATCGGTATTGCTTGTCAAAATTACATTCTTTTTTTGTAATAGCCTTGTCCATCAGGGAGACAGAGACATCAAACCAGTGTCATTCAGTAGAGGAGGACAGGGGACAACTTTCACAACCTCTCCTTTTACCCCTACTGGCCGAAATCGGTATTACTTTTCAAAATTACATTCTTTTTTTGTAATAGCATTGTCCATCAGGGAGACAGAGACATCAGACCAGTGTCATTCAGTAGAGGAGGACAGGGGACAACTTTCACAACTTCTCTTTTACCCCTACTGGCCGAAATCGGTATTGCAAGTCAAAATTAACATTCTTTTTTGTAATAGCCTTGTCCATTAGGGAGACAGAGACATCAAACCAGTGTCATTCAGTAGAGGAGGACAGGGGACAACTTTCACAACATCTCCTTTTACCCCTACTGGCCAAAATGGGTATTGCTTGTCAAAATTACATTCTTTTTTTGTAATAGCTTTGTCCATCAGGGAGACAGAGACATCAAACCAGTGTCATTCAGTAGAGGAGGACAGGAGACAACTTTCACAACCTCTCTTTTACCCCTACTGGCCAAAATGGGTATTGCTTGTCAAAATTACATTCTTTTTTGTAATAGCTTTGTCCATCAGGGAGACAGAGACATCAAACCAGTGTCATTCAGTAGAGGAGGACAGGGGACAACTTTCACAACCTCTCTTTTTACCCCTACTGGCCAAAATGGGTATTGCTTGTCAAAATTACATTCTTTTTTTGTAATAGCTTTGTCCATCAGGGAGACAGAGACATCAAACCAGTGTCATTCTGTAGAGGAGGACAGGGGACAACTTTCACAACCTCTCTTTTTACCCCTACTGTCCAAAATGGGTATTGCTTGTCAAAATTACATTCTTTTTTTGTAATAGCTTTGTCCATCAGGGAGACAGAGACATCAAACCAGTGTCATTCAGTAGAGGAGGACAGGGGACAACTTTCACAACATCTCTTTTTACCCCTACTGGCCAAAATGGGTATTGCTTGTCAAAATTACATTCTTTTTTTGTAATAGCCTTGTCCATCAGGGAGACAGAGACATCAAACCAGTGTCATTCAGTAGAGGAGGACAGGGGACAACTTTCACAACATCTCCTTTTACCCCTACTGGCCAAAATGGGTATTGCTTGTCAAAATTACATTCTTTTTTTGTAATAGCTTTGTCCATCAGGGAGACAGAGACATCAAACCAGTGTCATTCAGTAGAGGAGGACAGGGGACAACTTTCACAACCTCTCATTTTATCCCTACTGGCCAAAATCGGCATTGCAAGTCAAAATTAACATTAATTCTTTTTAATATTATTGTCCATCAGGGAGACAGAGACATCAAACCAGTGTCATTCAGTAGAGGAGGACAGGGGACAATTTTCACAACCTCTCATTTTACCCCTACTGGCCAAAATCGGTATTGCTTGTCAAAATTACATTCTTTTTTTGTAATAGCCTTGTCCATCAGGGAGACAGAGACATCAAACCAGTGTCATTCAGTAGAGGAGGACAGGGGACAACTTTCACAACCTCTCCTTTTACCCCTACTGGCCGAAATCGGTATTACTTTTCAAAATTACATTCTTTTTTTGTAATAGCATTGTCCATCAGGGAGACAGAGACATCAGACCAGTGTCATTCAGTAGAGGAGGACAGGGGACAACTTCTCTTTTTACCCCTACTGGCCGAAATCGGTATTGCAAGTCAAAATTAACATTCTTTTTTGTAATAGCCTTGTCCATTAGGGAGACAGAGACATCAAACCAGTGTCATTCAGTAGAGGAGGACAGGGGACAACTTTCACAACATCTCCTTGTACCCCTACTGGCCAAAATGGGTATTGCTTGTCAAAATTACATTCTTTTTTTGTAATAGCTTTGTCCATCAGGGAGACAGAGACATCAAACCAGTGTCATTCAGTAGAGGAGGACAGGAGACAACTTTCACAACCTCTCTTTTACCCCTACTGGCCAAAATGGGTATTGCTTGTCAAAATTACATTCTTTTTTTGTAATAGCTTTGTCCATCAGGGAGACAGAGACATCAAACCAGTGTCATTCAGTAGAGGAGGACAGGGGACAACTTTCACAACCTCTCTTTTACCCCTACTGGCCAAAATGGGTATTGCTTGTCAAAATTACATTCTTTTTTGTAATAGCTTTGTCCATCAGGGAGACAGAGACATCAAACCAGTGTCATTCAGTAGAGGAGGACAGGGGACAACTTTCACAACATCTCTTTTTACCCCTACTGGCCAAAATGGGTATTGCTTGTCAAAATTACATTCTTTTTTGTAATAGCCTTGTCCATCAGGGAGACAGAGACATCAAACCAGTGTCATTCAGTAGAGGAGGACAGGGGACAACTTTCACAACATCTCCTTTTACCCCTACTGGCCAAAATGGGTATTGCTTGTCAAAATTACATTCTTTTTTGTAATAGCCTTGTCCATCAGGGAGACAGAGACATCAAACCAGTGTCATTCAGTAGAGGAGGACAGGGGACAACTTTCACAACATCTCCTTTTACCCCTACTGGCCAAAATGGGTATTGCTTGTCAAAATTACATTCTTTTTTTGTAATAGCTTTGTCCATCAGGGAGACAGAGACATCAAACCAGTGTCATTCAGTAGAGGAGGACAGGAGACAACTTTCACAACCTCTCTTTTTACCCCTACTGGCCAAAATGGGTATTGCTTGTCAAAATTACATTCTTTTTTTGTAATAGCTTTGTCCATCAGGGAGACAGAGACATCAAACCAGTGTCATTCAGTAGAGGAGGACAGGGGACAACTTTCACAACCTCTCTTTTTACCCCTACTGGCCAAAATGGGTATTGCTTGTCAAAATTACATTCTTTTTTTGTAATAGCTTTGTCCATCAGGGAGACAGAGACATCAAACCAGTGTCATTCAGTAGAGGAGGACAGGGGACAACTTTCACAACCTCTCTTTTACCCCTACTGGCCAAAATGGGTATTGCTTGTCAAAATTACATTCTTTTTTTGTAATAGCCTTGTCCATCAGGGAGACAGAGATATCAAACCAGTGTCATTCAGTAGAGGAGGACAGGGGACAACTTTCACAACATCTCCTTTTACCCCTACTGGCCAAAATGGGTATTGCTTGTCAAAATTACATTCTTTTTTGTAATAGCTTTGTCCATCAGGGAGACAGAGACATCAAACCAGTGTCATTCAGTAGAGGAGGACAGGGGACAACTTTCACAACCTCTCTTTTACCCCTACTGGCCAAAATGGGTATTGCTTGTCAAAATTACATTCTTTTTTTGTAATAGCCTTGTCCATCAGGGAGACAGAGATAACAAACCAGTGTCATTCAGTAGAGGAGGACAGGGGACAACTTTCACAACATCTCCTTTTACCCCTACTGGCCAAAATGGGTATTGCTTGTCAAAATTACATTCTTTTTTGTAATAGCTTTGTCCATCAGGGAGACAGAGACATCAAACCAGTGTCATTCAGTAGAGGAGGACAGGAGACAACTTTCACAACCTCTCTTTTACCCCTACTGGCCAAAATGGGTATTGCTTGTCAAAATTACATTCTTTTTTTGTAATAGCTTTGTCCATCAGGGAGACAGAGACATCAAACCAGTGTCATTCAGTAGAGGAGGACAGGGGACAACTTTCACAACCTCTCTTTTTACCCCTACTGGCCAAAATGGGTATTGCTTGTCAAAATTACATTCTTTTTTTGTAATAGCCTTGTCCATCAGGGAGACAGAGACATCAAACCAGTGTCATTCAGTAGAGGAGGACAGGGGACAACTTTCACAACATCTCCTTTTACCCCTACTGGCCAAAATGGGTATTGCTTGTCAAAATTACATTCTTTTTTTGTAATAGCTTTGTCCATCAGGGAGACAGAGACATCAAACCAGTGTCATTCAGTAGAGGAGGACAGGGGACAACTTTCACAACCTCTCATTTTACCCCTACTGGCCGAAATCGGTATTGCTTTTCAAAATTACATTCTTTTCTTGTAATAGCTTTGTCCATCAGGGAGTGTCATTCACTCCCTGATCATTCACTCCCTGTTCTTTTTTTGTAATAGCCTTGTCCATCAGGGAGACAGAGACATCAAACCAGTCTCATTCAGTAGAGGAGGACAGGGGACAACTTTCACAACCTCTCATTTTACCACAACTGGTGTTTTTGTACAAACTGTAACTTATTTATATTACTATATGATCATTGATTTATATCAACGAGAAAAATTGACAAACAATGCAGAATTTGTAAAAAGTGATGTATAAATAAAGGACACTTGACTTGATATGGAATTGCATATTAAAAATGTACCTTATGTTGTTAAAAAGTTCAGAGATTTCACCCCAAAAATTGTCACAACAAAAGCCATTTTTACAGAAATTGTGTTTATGCAAAGACATAGGAGGAGATTAAACAAAACTGATCACACAACATAAAACATAAAAGAGTAAAAATGATCTTTTTACAGTTACAATTTCAAACGATTGTGTAGTTTTTAACTACACAATACACACAACCACAGCATTTTCTTAAATTTTCGAATGTCTCTTTTTGGAATGTTGACACAGACAGAGTGGTACCACCTTTCACAGTTGCTGCACTGAATCTGGTGAGGGAATATTGTGAAAATTAAACTTAAATACTTTTATATTACATATAACATAATAAGTTACAAATAAACTTTTGTAATTTTTTTTCATACTACATGAATAATAATAATATTATTTTTAACTTGAAAACATGTAATTAAATAGTAATACAATGTACAGTACAATAATTAAAATATTTGATCTTTATTTACATAATAGAAAAGTAGTACTATTATGTAGTACTACTATTATGTAGTACAATGTTTTGCTATAACATTATAGCAAAATAACATTTGCTATAATGTTATTTCAAAGTTAACTGCATACTAATTACATAATTATCTGCATACTAATTATGTAAGTGCTTTTATTTAATTTAAAAATTGAGATGTATGTCTAATACCAAATTTAATAAGAAAATGTACATAGAAAATGACACAAACCCATGTGTTCAGACCCACATGTCCAACAGGAGACTCTTGTCCACAAAAGGAGCAGTGATCCTTGGGGTTGAACACTGTAATTACATTTTTCACAAATCAGTGCTCTATTTTAACTGTTCTGATTTTTAACAGACAGGTAGACAGATAGACAGATAGATAGATAGATAGATAGATAGATAGATAGATAGATAGATAGATAGATAGATAGATAGATAGATAGATAGATAGATGGATAGATAAGTATATATAGTTAAAAAGTGCATCCAAATCAATTGCAAATTTTAAAGTAAATTAATGGTTTATATATTGTGGTCTCTTAACTGTTAATGTATAAATAGATTACTATATACAAATAGTGAGATCCTTTTCAGGGTAGAATATAAATATTTTAATTAGGTCATATGTAAAGACTAAGATAATGTTTGTTGACAACTTAAGTAAATAATTCTCACTGTACATTAGCTCATGGAGAACTATGACAGTTACTTATGGTTAGTACGTTCTTGACATACAGTATGCGCTTTAGTTTATAGTTAAATTGTAGTTTATATATTGTATCCTCTACATTGTTAATATATTAATGGGAGTTTTATACTGTACAGAGTATGTTCTTTCCCCTATCCCTAACTCTACCACTAAACCTAACTGATGTATTTTAACGTTATCTCAGGAGAATTTGGATCTATTTTTCCTTTTACATGTACCTTTACTTGTATTTGCATACACATAAAAACATAATATATATTATCAAATATATTTTCAAAATAATCCCTTCAATGTGCCAATATATGGTTTTATGTCTATGATTCATGCATTTGTAACCATTTTAAGGACCATTTAGTTGTAGTGCAGTTAATGTCCTTTAAAGTTTTTAGATTTTCAACTATTCTGAAGGGATAACACTTTGCGGATCTCACATTAAAAAAAGCATTAAAAAGTGATCAAACTCTTGATATATTAGCTAATTAAATAAATGTAATTAAAATAATCTTGCTATTCTAATTACATTGATAAGAAAAAAATCAGTAGGTGTATATATCCTCTTCTTAATATATTAACAATGTACCTAATGAAATATATGAAATGTGAATTAACGTCTAGGTTACGTATGTAACCTCCGTTCCTCGATGGAGGGAACGAGACGTTGTGTCAGAGAAGCGACACTAGGGGTCTCTCTTGAGCTGATATTCACCTCTGAACTATGAAAAAAGGCCAATGAGAGTTGCATGTCCCGCACCCGGACATACGGGTATTGAAGCAGCGCAAATACGGGAGTTCATTCAGGATTCTTCTGAGGAGCCGGAAATGGTCCAGCCACAACAGTGGCTCTGCTCAGCGACGTGGCAGGGGAGACACAACGTCTCGTTCCCTCCATCGGGGAACGGAGGTTACATACGTAACCTAGACGTTCCTCTTATGTCGCTCTCTCCACGTTGTGTCAGAGAAGCGACACTAGGGGTACACTTATAAAAGTGCCATGCGCTGAGCCGTGTACGTGAACTGCTGATACAGGAGCGAGCAGGTATTCTTACGTGCAGTACGACCAACTGTATCAGGCTGCACATACCCTTCCCCAATGCCCCATTTAAGCCATCAGGATTCCTTATCATTACCCTGGAGGGGGAACAAGGTGCTGGCCGCCAACCTGGGAACTGGCCAAGCCTGGCCGAGCCTCTTTTCTCTCTATGTTTCTCGCATAGAGCAACTAAGGCAGGGGCCCTTACACGCATTGAGGGAAGGGGGTCTTAGCCCTTATTCAGGGCGGAGAAGACCCTGTGGAGGCCTCGCCTACCCGAGAGGGGAGGCAAGTTTAAGTGGCAAAACCATCAGAGACCTGACTTAGGGCCTATGTGGAAAAGTTGTTGCGGTGGTGGATCCAGTCTCATAGAGGGGGGAACATACAGCACGGCAACCGAGGCAGCCATGACTGCCTAAGGGAAACATGGGAGTCCGCTCGCCAGAGGGGACAGAACCGTGGTGTTACACACAGGGGGAGTCCGAAGGAGGCCTTACCTGTGGAGCACCTATACCAGTACAGGGTAGCTTGCGGTACCCGCAGTGGCTTGGGTCGGCGAGTTCCTCCGCTGAACTGTGACCCACGAGGGCTAGGGAGGAATCAACCAGTGTCCCAAACCTGGGATCTCATGGGAATGAAGGCGCACTGTTTCCCCTGGTTAGGGGGAAAGGCGCTAGGCACCCGGTCAGATCGTGGGCGTGCTACCGAGTTCTACGGGCTCGGTACCAGAGAAAACACGGGACGATACTGACTCAACTCGGAGATTGTAGAATCTCGCAAAAGTGTTAGGTGTTGCCCAGCCCGCTGCTCTACAAATGTCTGCTAGGGCAGTGCCCCTAGCCAGTGCCCATGAGGACACAACACTCCTGGTGGAGTGGGCTTGGACCCGCAAGGGGGGGCACGGACTGGGTGTGATAAGCCAGGGAAATGGCATCGACAACCCAGTGGCCGAGTCTCTGCTTGGAGACAGCGTTCCCTTTCTGCTGTCCCCCAAAGCAGACGAAGAGCTGCTCAGAGCATCTGGTGCTCTCTGTGTGCGGTCCAGATAAATCCGTAAAGCACGTACTGGCCACAGCAGTGAAAGGACTGGATCTACCTCCTCCCGGGCAGCGCTTGCAGGTTCACCACCTGATCCCTGAAGGGTGTGGTAGGAACCTTGGGCACATAGCCCGGTCGCGGTCTTAGGTTCACGAAAGTGTCTGCCGGACCGAACTCCAGGCAAGCGTCGCTAACAGAGAATGCATGCAGGTCCCCGAACCTCTTGATGGAAGTGAGCGCGATCAGCAGGACGGTCTTGAAAGAGAGGGCCCTGAGTCCAACAGAGTCAAGCGGCTCGAAGGGGGGTCTCTGGAGTCCCGTAAGGATGACCGAGAAATCCCAGGAGGGGAACAGGTTAGGCCGGGAGGGAGTTATCCTCCGGGCACCTTTTAGGAACCTGACGATTAAGTCGTGCTTACAAAGAGACTTGCCGTCTACCGTGTCGTGGTGGGCCGCGGCAACGTACACCTTGAGGGTGGAGGGGGACAGCCTCCTCTCCAGCCTCTCCTGAAGAAACACGAGCACTGACCTAACTGCGCACTTCTGCGGCTCTTCGGCTCGGGAAGAACACCAGTCCGCAAACAGATGTCACTTTAGAAAGTAAATATGCCTGGTAGAGGGGGCTCTGGCTTGATTGATTGTATCTATGATGGTCGAAGGTAGGCCGGCTAGATCTTCCGCATCCCATCCAAGGGCCAGACGTGGAGGTTCCAGAGGTCTGGGTGCGGGTGCCAGAGCGTGCCCCGTCCCTGAGAAAGAAGGTCCTTCCTCAGGGGAATTCGCCGGGTCCGAAAACCAAGTCCGGGTGGGCCAGTAAGGGGCTACCAGAATGACTTGCTCCTCGTCCTCCCTGACCTTGCATAGCACCTGTGCAAGAAGGCTCACTGGGGGAAATGCGTACTTGCGCAGCCCCGAAGGCCAGCTGTGTGCCAACGCGTCTGCCCCGAGGGGAGCCTCTGTCCGGGCATACCAGAGCGGGCAGTGGGAGGTTTCTTGGGAGGCAAACAGGTCTACCTGAGCCTTGCCGAACCGGTCCCAAATCAGCTGGACCGACTGGGGGTGGAGCCTCCACTCTCCGCCAGGCAAGCTTTGTCTTGACAGCGCGTCCGCTATCACATTGAGGTTGCCGGGGATGTGAGTGGCGCGCAGTGACTTCAGTCGCTGCTGACTCCAAAGGAGGAGTCGACAGGAGAGCTGTGACATGTGGAGGGAGCATACTCCGCCTTGGTGGTTTATGTAGGCTATGACCGTGGTGCTGTCTGTCCTGACTAGGACGTGTTTGGAAGAAACTTATGCAGGGCCAGAAAAACAGCCAGCAGCTCTAGGCAGTTGATGTGCCAGCGCAGCGGTCCTCGGTTCCACCATCCTGCGGCTGCGCACCCATTGCACACGACGCCCCAACCCAATTTGGAGGCGTCGTTTGTGACCAGAATGCGTCGGGACACCTGCTGCAAGGGTACTCCTGCCCTTATAAAGCAGAGGTCTGTCCAGGGTTTGAAGGTTTGGCGGCAGGCAGAAGTTGTGCGTGCCGCGGCGCCATGCTCGTGTCATTGAGACTGAGTCTAACTCCAGACCGAGAAAAGAGATGCTCTGGACCGGGGAGAGCTTGCTCTTTTCCCAGTTGACCTGAAGCCCCAAACGGCTGAGGTGGCTGAGCACCTGGTCTCTGTGTGCGCATAGTAACTCTCGGGAGTGGGCCAGTATGAGCCAGTCGTCGAGGTAATTGAGTATGCGTATGCCGGCTTCTCGGAGCGGGGCAGGAGCTGCCTCTGCGACTTTCGTGAAGACGCGAGGGGACAGAGACAGGCCGAAGGGGAGGACTTTGTACTGATACGCCTGGCTGTCGAACGCGAACCGCAGGAAGGGTCGATGTCGAGGGAAAATTGAGACGTGGAAGTACGCGTCCTTCAGGTCTACCGCTGCGAACCAATCTAGATGCCGGACGCCAGATAGAATTTGTTTCTGGGTGAGCATTTTGAACGGGGAGTTTGGACAAGGTCTGATTGAAAACTCGCGAGGTCCAAGATCGGTCGTAAGTCACGCCTTTCTTGGGTACAACAAAGTAAGGGCTGTAGAAACCCTTCTTCGTTTCAGTTGGAGGGACAGGCTCTATCACGTCCTTTAATAGAAGGGAGGCGATTTCTTCGTGCAGGGAATGGGCATGTTGCTCCGCGCACCCGGCAGGGGGCGGGTTCGTGACTGAGGAGGAGGTCTGATGCTGGCGTCCTCTGGACTCGTCTTTGGGGAACAGTCGTGAGGCTGAAGGCGGGGACACCGCGTCCATGGAGCCGGGACTGTTGAGGCCTGAAAGCAGAGTGCCGTGAGAACGGAATTTGAGGGCCATGTGCCCCAGAGATGAAGGAAATAGCTCTTTTATTGAGAATTTGGGTACCGCAGCCCCTGTTAAGGGGTGCGTCAAATGGAAAAACAAAGGATTGTCCTTCCGGCCCTCCACCGGGGGACGGAGCGGTCTTACCACCTCCGGAGCTAACGTCTTGGGCTCTGGGTGCGTTGTCTCAGGAGCGCCTGGGAGCCTTCCGGGTCCTCGAGGGGGTCCGTGAGACAGGGGGCGTGCACTTCCCGCGGTTTGCTCGACGCTGGGGCTGAGAGCTGGGCCCGGGTTGAGGCGGAGCAGGAGCTTGTCTTCTGGCCGCGGGAGGATGCCCTCGGTGAGCAGACGGGGCATGGGCCGTGGCGGCTGGCTTGCGGTGAGGCATGATGTGAGAGATGGCCTCCGTCTGCTTCTTTACCGTGGACAACTGCTGGGCAAAGTCCTCGACGGTGTTGCCGAAGAGGCCGAACTGGGAGACAGGGGCGTTGAGGAAGCGAGTCTTGTCGGCTTCATGCATCTCGGCCATGTTCAGCCACAGTTGATGTTCCTGGACCACTAGCGTGGCCATCGCCTTCCCGAGCGATTGCGCTGTGACCTTTGTCGCTCTCAGGGCAAGGTCGGTCTTTGAGCGCAGTTCCTGCAGTGTTTTGGGGTCAGGGCAACCCCTGTGCATGTTGCATATTGCCTTGGCTTGGTGGACCTGCAGGAGGGCAGAAGCGGCGCATCCGGCGAGGCTGTGAGCGGCGCCCAGACCCCAGGGACCAGTCGTCCAGCCGTGATGGCTGTGGGGAGGATGGAGGGTTCCAGTCCAAGCCCACGCTGTTGGCTGCCCGGGAAAGCATGTCGGTCATCTGTGCGTTGGCCTCAGCCTGGGCGTGCAGGCCCGAAAGCGGCAGCCCAGGGGAGTCCTCAGCATCAGATACCACGCCCTCCGATGGCGCGGCGAGCTCATCTGCTTCCATCGCAAAAGGGTCGGCAGACTGGCTGTGAGGCGAGTCGCCGCCACCTCGAGCACGGACGGGAATCAACGAGCGTGCTGGGGTGCGGGTGTACCCGGGCGGAGCTGCACCCGCTGCCATCCCCAAATCGCCTCCATCGCCAGCCGCATCGTCCTCAATCCCGTGTGAAGAAGGAGCAACACGGGGGGCAGCTGGAGTGGCTTGCTCACGGTTGTAAGCAAGCCGCGATCGCAACGTTGTCATGGTCATGTTCTCGCAGTGAGAACATGAACCATCCACAAACGCAGCCTCGGTGTGATCGCTACCCAGACACATGAGGCAACGCCTGTGGCCGTCTGAAGTGGAGAGCACTCTACCGCATCCAGGAACAACACAGGGGCGGAAAGGCATCTTTATAAAGACGCGTCCTTAAAAGGACGTTCAATGCCGCTGTGTTTTGCTCTTTTAGAGGAAATTACTCTTTTAAATAAAATCACTCTTTTATAAAAAAAAGAACTCATGAGAGATCTTTATTATTCTGCACTATCGATGCGCCCAGGGGCAGGAATGCACAGCTGCTGTTGTGCGCCGTAGAATCCAACAGCATGCAGCAGAGGGATAGCAGGAACTCGGTGTATAGTATTGTTACGAAATGAAGGCAGCGAAGGCAGACGAGGAGAGCGGATCTAAGTGCAGAATTATTTTATTGATAAAGCAACCAAACAAACACAAAGGAAAAACCCTCAATAGGGAAAAAACATAAGACTAGAAAAACACGGGCAGGGTAAACACACCAGGCTAACAACATTCAAGGATTGACAAAGACACAACAAAGAACCAGGGTATAAATACACAAGGACAGGATGATTACAAATGATAAACAGGTGTGAACAATGACACAAAATGGCAGTGATGACGGCAGGTGGATTGTGGGAAATGTAGTTCTAAACAATAGACTAGTGAGACACAGAACACAGGGCAGAAAACAGGGGAATGTGACATAGCTCCCTCAAAGGAGCGGCTTCCAGACGCTCCTCAGAAAAAAGAAAAAGGGAATACTCCAAGAAAAAACAAAAAATCATCCAAGGAGAGAAGGGGGGCAAACAGACAGACCAAGGGAGCACAAGGGGCAAACAGGAAGTCCAAAGGGGCACAGAGGGCAGGCAGGAAGTCCAAGGGGGCACAGAAGGCAGGCAGGAAGTCCTGGGGGCACAAAGGGCAAGGACAAGTTCAGGAGGCCTGGGAGCTGGCCACAGGGCAGGGACCAGTTCAGGAGGCCTGGGAGCTGGCCACAGGGCAGGGACCGGTTCAGGGGCCTGGGAAGAGGCCACAGAACAGGGACCGGGTCAGGAGGCCTGGGAGGAGGCCACAGGACTGGAACAGGGTCAGGAGGCCTGGTAGGAGGCCGCAGGACAGGGACTTGGTCAGGAGGCCTGGGAGGAGGCCACAGGACGGGAACAGGGTCAGGAGGCCTGGGAGGAGGCCACAGGACAGGGACTGGGTCAGGGGCCCTGGGAGGAGGCCACAGGATAGGGGCCGGGTCAGGAGGCCTAGGAGGAGGCCACAGGTCAGGAACAGGGTCAGGGGCCCTGGGAGGAGGCCACAGGACAGGGGCCGGGTCAGGAGGCCTGGGAGGAGGCCACAGGACAGGGGCCGGGTCAGAGGTTGTGAAAGTTGTCCCCTGTCCTCCTCTACTGAATGATACTGGTTTGATGTCTCTGTCTCCCTGATGGACAAAGCTATTACAAAAAAAGAATGTAATTTTGACAAGCAATACCCATTTTGGCCAGTAGGGGTAAAAAGAGAGGTTGTGAAAGTTGTCCCCTGTCCTCCTCTACTGAATGACACTGGTTTGATGTCTCTGTCTCCCTGATGGACAAAGCTATTACAAAAAAGAATGTAATTTTGACAAACAATACCCATTTTGGCGAGTAGGAGTAAAAAGAGATGTTGTGAAAGTTGTCCCCTGTCCTCCTCTACTGAATGACACTGGTTTGATGTCTCTGTCTCCCTGATGGACAAAGCTATTACAAAAAAAGAATGTAATTTTGACAAGCAATACCCATTTTGGCCAGTAGGGGTAAAAAGAGATGTTGTGAAAGTTGTCCCCTGTCCTCCTCTACTGAATGATACTGGTTTGATGTCTCTGTCTCCCTGATGGACAAAGCTATTACAAAAAAAGGATGTAATTTTGACAAACAATACCCATTTTGGCCAGTAGGGGTAAAAAGAGATGTTGTGAAAGTTGTCCCCTGTCCTCCTCTACTGAATGATACTGGTTTGATGTCTCTGTCTCCCTGGTGGACAAAGCTATTACAAGAAAAGGATGTTATTTTGAAAAGCAATACCCATTTTGGCCAGTAGGGGTAAAAAGAGATATTGTGAAAGTTGTCTCCTGTCCTCCTCTACTGAATGACACTGGTTTGATGTCTCTGTCTCCCTGATGGACAATGCTATTACAAAAAAATAATGTAATTTTGAAAAGTAATACCGATTTCGGCCAGTAGGGGTAAAAGGAGAGGTTGTGAAAGTTGTCCCCTGTCCTCCTCTACTGAATGACACTGGTTTGATGTCTCTGTCTCCCTAATGGACAAGGCTATTACAAAAAAGAATGTTAATTTTGACTTGCAATACCGATTTCGGCCAGTAGAGGTAAAAAGAGAAGTTGTGAAAGTTGTCCCCTGTCCTCCTCTACTGAATGATACTGGTTTGATGTCTCTGTCTCCCTAATGGACAAGGCTATTACAAAAAGAATGTTAATTTTGACTTGCAATACCGATTTCGGCCAGTAGGGGTAAAATGAGAGGTTGTGAAAGTTGTCTCCTGTCCTCCTCTACTGAATGACACTGGTTTGATGTCTCTGTCTCCCTGATGGACAAAACTATTACAAAAAAAGTATGTAATTTTGACAAGCAATACCCATTTTGGACAGTAGGGGTAAAAGGAGATGTTGTGAAAGTTGTCCCCTGTCCTCCTCTACTGAATGATACTGGTTTGATGTCTCTGTCTCCCTGATGGACAAGGCTATTACAAAAAAGAATGTTAATTTTGACTTGCAATACCGATTTCGGCCAGTAGGGGTAAAAAGAGAGGTTGTGAAAGTTGTCCCCTGTCCTCCTCAACAGAATGACACTGGTTTGATGTCTCTGTCTCCCTGATGGACAAAGCTATTACAAAAAAAGAATGTAATTTTGACAAGCAATACCCATTTTGGCCAGTAGGGGAAAAAGAGATGTTGTGAAAGTTGTCCCCTGTCCTCCTCTACTGAATGACACTGGTTTGATGTCTCTGTCTCCCTGATGGACAAAGCTATTACAAAAAAAGAATGTAATTTTGACAAACAATACCCATTTTGGCCAGTAGGGGTAAAAGAGATGTTGTGAAAGTTGTCCCCTGTCCTCCTCTACTGAATGACACTGGTTTGATGTCTCTGTCTCCCTGATGGACAAAGCTATTACAAAAAAAGAATGTAATTTTGACAAACAATACCCATTTTGGCCAGTAGGGGTAAAAAGAGATGTTGTGAAAGTTGTCCCCTGTCCTCCTCTACTGATTGATACTGGTTTGATGTCTCTGTCTCCCTGGTGGACAAAGCTATTACAAGAAAAGGATGTAATTTTGAAAAGCAATACCCATTTTGGCCAGTAGGGGTAAAAAGAGATGTTGTGAAAGTTGTCTCCTGTCCTCCTCTACTGAATGACACTGGTTTGATGTCTCTGTCTCCCTGATGGACAAAGCTATTACAAAAAAGAATGTAATTTTGAAAAGCAATACCGATTTCGGCCAGTAGGGGTAAAAAGAGATGTTGTGAAAGTTGTCTCCTGTCCTCCTCTACTGAATGATACTGGTTTGATGTCTCTGTCTCCCTGATGGACAAAACTATTACAAAAAAAGTATGTAATTTTGACAAGCAATACCCATTTTGGACAGTAGGGGTAAAATGAGAGGTTGTGAAAGTTGTCCCCTGTCCTCCTCTACTGAATGACACTGGTTTGATGTCTCTGTCTCCCTAATGGACAAGGCTATTACAAAAAAAGAATGTTAATTTTGACTTGCAATACCGATTTCGGCCAGTAGGGGTAAATGAGAGGTTGTGAAAGTTGTCCCCTGTCCTCCTCTACTGAATGACACTGGTTTGATGTCTCTGTCTCCCTGATGGACAATGCTATTACAAAAAAATAATGTAATTTTGAAAAATAATACCGATTTCGGCCAGTAGGGGTAAAAGGAGAGGTTGTGAAAGTTGTCCCCTGTCCTCCTCTACTGAATGACACTGGTTTGATGTCTCTGTCTCCCTAATGGACAAGGCTATTACAAAAAAGAATGTTAATTTTGACTTGCAATACCGATTTCGGCCAGTAGGGGTAAAAAGAGAAGTTGTGAAAGTTGTCCCCTGTCCTCCTCTACTGAATGATACTGGTTTGATGTCTCTGTCTCCCTGATGGACAAAGCTATTACAAAAAAGAATGTTAATTTTGACTTGCAATACCGATTTCGGCCAGTAGGGGTAAAAAGAGAAGTTGTGAAAGTTGTCCCCTGTCCTCCTCTACTGAATGATACTGGTTTGATGTCTCTGTCTCCCTAATGGACAAGGCTATTACAAAAAAGAATGTTAATTTTGACTTGCAATACCGATTTCGGCCAGTAGGGGTAAAATGAGAGGTTGTGAAAGTTGTCTCCTGTCCTCCTCTACTGAATGACACTGGTTTGATGTCTCTGTCTCCCTGATGGACAAAACTATTACAAAAAAAGTATGTAATTTTGACAAGCAATACCCATTTTGGACAGTAGGGGTAAAAGGAGATGTTGTGAAAGTTGTCCCCTGTCCTCCTCTACTGAATGATACTGGTTTGATGTCTCTGTCTCCCTGATGGACAAGGCTATTACAAAAAAGAATGTTAATTTTGACTTGCAATACCGATTTCGGCCAGTAGGGGTAAAATGAGAGGTTGTGAAAGTTGTCCCCTGTCCTCCTCAACAGAATGACACTGGTTTGATGTCTCTGTCTCCCTGATGGACAAAGCTATTACAAAAAAAGAATGTAATTTTGACAAGCAATACCCATTTTGGCCAGTAGGGGAAAAAGAGATGTTGTGAAAGTTGTCCCCTGTCCTCCTCTACTGAATGACACTGGTTTGATGTCTCTGTCTCCCTGATGGACAAAGCTATTACAAAAAAAGAATGTAATTTTGACAAACAATACCCATTTTGGCCAGTAGGGGTAAAAAGAGATGTTGTGAAAGTTGTCCCCTGTCCTCCTCTACTGAATGACACTGGTTTGATGTCTCTGTCTCCCTGATGGACAAAGCTATTACAAAAAAAGAATGTAATTTTGACAAACAATACCCATTTTGGCCAGTAGGGGTAAAAAGAGATGTTGTGAAAGTTGTCCCCTGTCCTCCTCTACTGATTGATACTGGTTTGATGTCTCTGTCTCCCTGGTGGACAAAGCTATTACAAGAAAAGGATGTAATTTTGAAAAGCAATACCCATTTTGGCCAGTAGGGGTAAAAAGAGATGTTGTGAAAGTTGTCTCCTGTCCTCCTCTACTGAATGACACTGGTTTGATGTCTCTGTCTCCCTGATGGACAAAGCTATTACAAAAAAGAATGTAATTTTGAAAAGCAATACCGATTTCGGCCAGTAGGGGTAAAATGAGAGGTTGTGAAAGTTGTCTCCTGTCCTCCTCTACTGAATGACACTGGTTTGATGTCTCTGTCTCCCTGATGGACAAAGCTATTACAAAAAAGAATGTAATTTTGACAAGCAATACCCATTTTGGACAGTAGGGGTAAAATGAGAGTGTTGTGAAAGTTGTCCCCTGTCCTCCTCTACTGAATGACACTGGTTTGATGTCTCTGTCTCCCTAATGGACAAGGCTATTACAAAAAAGAATGTTAATTTTGACTTGCAATACCGATTTCGGCCAGTAGGGGTAAAATGAGAGGTTGTGAAAGTTGTCCCCTGTCCTCCTCTACTGAATGACACTGGTTTGATGTCTCTGTCTCCCTGATGGACAAAGCTATTACAAAAAAGAATGTAATTTTGAAAAGCAATACCGATTTCGGCCAGTAGGGGTAAAAGGAGAGGTTGTGAAAGTTGTCCCCTGTCCTCCTCTACTGAATGACACTGGTTTGATGTCTCTGTCTCCCTAATGGACAAGGCTATTACAAAAAAGAATGTTAATTTTGACTTGCAATACCGATTTCGGCCAGTAGGGGTAAAAAGAGATGTTGTGAAAGTTGTCCCCTGTCCTCCTCTACTGAATGACACTGGTTTGATGTCTCTGTCTCCCTGATGGACAAAACTATTACAAAAACAGAATGTAATTTTGAAAAGCAATCCCGATTTCGGCCAGTAGGGGTAAAATGAGAGGTTGTGAAAGTTGTCCCCTGTACTCCTCTACTGAATGACACTGGTTTGATGTCTCTGTCTCCCTAATGGACAAGGCTATTACAAAAAAGAATGTTAATTTTGACTTGCAATACCGATTTCGGCCAGTAGGGGTAAAATGAGATGTTGTGAAATTTGTCCCCTGTCCTCCTCTACTGAATGACACTGGTTTGATGTCTCTGTCTCCCTGATGGACAAAGCTAATACAAAAAAGAATGTAATTTTGAAAAGCAATACCGATTTCGGCCAGTAGGGGTAAAAGGAGATGTTGTGAAAGTTGTCCCCTGTCCTCCTCTAC
>NW_026266728.1:0-23634 GCF_025860055.1 Xyrauchen texanus | reverse complement strand
TGTGGGGAAGTAGAATACAGCTTCAGCGAGTAAACATTTAGCCATTTGAAATCGATTAGCTAGTTCAGTTACTTCAGTTCAGAGGAGGGCTAGCAATGATCAAACTGGTAACTTAGACTGGTAGTTGATTTTAATGTACAGTTATGACAATGAGGATTTGTAATTAAGATAAAAATGTTGGTAATTGGATGATTCGATGTATCCATAGGCTGTCATATTTTTGCACATGATCAATTAAACATGAAAAGAAAGGGAGAGATATATTTTTAAAGGGAGATTTCTTTTTAAAGAAGCACAAACAGGCAGATCAGGTACAAACACCCCAGCCCTTGCATCATCACTGGACCCCAGAGCAGCTCCCTAGCTGAGGCTTGTCAGAGTCAGTGTGGTCAGACTTCAGGACCACCAACAGGTCAGAGCATCTACCAGACACAGGCAGTCAGTCACATGCCAAGTTCAGGAATTTACGTTGAGATGATTTTGTCAGATTAAAAGGATAGTTCACCCAAAAATATAATAATAACTAGATAGGTACATTTCCTGAAGAAAATGTGAGTGGTGCTTGCCATGGCAAAACTCGTCAAATAGCATGTTATAACTTGAAAGATCAAAAATGATGGTCATAAATCAACACAGAAGTCTGCACGATTTTCTGGTGCAGAAATATGTGATTTGTTACTCGGTTGCTAGGGTAAGCCCATGTGGTTGATATGCAGTTACCAAGGTAATACAATTCATGGCTCCTTTCCATCCTGAGTGAAATAAGTCAACCCGGAAGTCTGTACTGTTTTCTGGTGCAGAGATATGTGATTTGTTACTCGGTTGCTAGGATAACCCCATGTGGTTGCTAGGCAGTTACCATAGTGATAGTAATGAAGTCTCCTTGCCATCCTGAGTGAAATAAGTCAACCCGGAAATCTCTAAAAATTTCTGGTGCAAAGATATGTGATTTGTTACTCGGTTGCTAGGGTAACCCCATCTGGTTGCTAGGCAGTTACCATAGTGATACTAATCAAGTCTCCTGGCCATCCTGATTAAAATAAATCAACCCAGAAGTCTCTACGTTTTTCTGATGCAGAGATATGTGATTTGTTACTTGGTTGCTAGGGTAACCCCATCTTGTTGCTAGGCAGTTACCATAATGATTGTAATCAAGTCTCTTTGCCATCCTGATTGAAATAAACCAACCCAGAAATCTCTATGATTTTCTGATGCAGAGATATGTGATTTGTTACTTGGTTGCTAGGGTAACCCCATCTGGTTGCTAGGCAGTTACCATAGTGATACTAATGAAGTCTTCTTGCCATCCTGATTGAAATAAATCAACCCAGAAGTCTGTACGATTTTCTGATGCAGAGATATTTGATTTGTTACTCGGTTGCTAGGGTAACCCCATCTGGTTGCTAGGCAGTTACCATAGTGATACTAATCAAGTCTCCTTGCCATCCTGATTGAAATAAGTCAACCCGGAAGTCTCTACATTTTTCTGATGCAGAGATATTTGATTTGTTACTCGGTTGCTAGGGTAACCCCATCTGGTTGCTAGGCATTTATCATAGTGATACTAATCAAGTCTCCTTGCCATCCTGATTGAAATAAGTCAACCCGGAAGTCTCTACGTTTTTCTGATGCAGAGATATGTGATTTGTTACTCTGTTGCTAGGGTAACCCCATCTGGTTGCTAGGCAGTTACCATACTGATACTAATCAAGTCTCCTTGCCATCCTGATTGAAATAAGTCAACCCGGAAGTCTCTACGTTTTTCTGATGCAAAGATATGTGATTTGTTACTCGGTTGCTAGGGTAACCCCATCTGGTTGCTAGGCAGTTACCATAGTGATACTAATCAAGTCTCCTTGCCATCCTGATTGAAATAAGTCAACCCGGAAGTCTCTACGTTTTTCTGATGCAGAGATATGTGATTTGATACTCGGTTGCTAGGGTAACCCCATCTGGTTGCTAGGCAGTTACTGTAGTGATACTAATCAAGTCTCCTTGCCATCCTGATTGAAATAAATCAACCCAGAAGTCTCTACTATTTTGTCGTGCAAAGATTTGTGATTTGTTGCTCGGTTGCTAGGGTAACGTCATCTGGTTGCTAGGCAGTTACTATAGTGATACTAATCAAGTCTCCTTGCCATCCTGATTGAAATAAATCAACCCAGACGTCTGTACGATTTTCTGGTGCAGAAATATGTGATTTGTTACTCGGTTGCTAGGGTACCCCCATTTGGTTGCTAGGCAGTTACCATAGTGATACTAATCAAGTCTCCTTGCCATCATGATTGAAATAAGTCAACCCGGAAGTCTCTACGTTTTTCTGATGCAGAGATATGTGATTTGTTACTCTGTTGCTAGGGTAACCCCATCTGGTTGCTAGGTTGTTACCATAGTGATACTTATGAAGTCTCCTTGCCATCCTGATTGAAATAAGTCAAGCCAGAAGTCTCTCTGATTTTCTGGTGCAGAGATATAGTTACTGCGAAACGGTTGCTAGGGTACTCTGTTTAGTTGCTAAGGAGTGGCTTGGCAGCTGCCAATCATGAATCTCCAAAGACTGCTTGTCAGTATGAATGATATAAACCAACTCCCATGCCTCTGTGACATTCAGAATGGAAGATATCCCTCTATGGATTTTGGTTGCTAAGGTGCTCGACAATGGTTGCTAGGGAGGGGCTAGGAAGTGTTGAGGTGATTCATGATTGGCTGTTTGCTGGCCCGAGTCAAACGAGACCACCCTTGTGTTTCTATGACACTTCTATCCGGAGATATCCCTTTGATCTGTTTCAATAGAAGTCTATGGGACTTGTTGCTAAGGTGCTCTAAATTGTTGCTACGGTGTGGCTTGATAGCTTCACAATGATCCTGAGAGACTGATTGGTCATCTGAGTAAAATGAGCCCGCCCCCTCGTCTCTATGACACTGTGATCCAGAGCTATGTTCAATACAAAATCCCTATTCCATTTCATTTCATGGGCCGTCCTACACCATTATAAGTCAATTGGGGCATTTTTGGGCAGCTCCTGCCCCCCAGGAGTGCAACTTTTACCCCATATTGAGGTATGCTCTTACAGAGCCTGCCAGCCTCTTCAAATGTGGCAAATCACACGTTTCTGTGAAATCCTCGATCGGAGCTGTGACACGTCAAAGTTTGTCGCAATGTTAAGTCTATGTGTTTTTTCGGCCGCTTTTTTGCCCCTGGGGCAAATACCGTACCCCCGATCGCTTGTAAAAGTCATAGCACACGTGTCATCAATAGGCCGTTCGATTTGACACCTCATTAGTGGGTCTACGCCAAGCGGTCTTGGGGACGAGTTAGGTGCGAAGTTTTGTACGAGATATAAAATAAAATAAAGTATAGTATACTGAGAAAATAGTGTCTTTGCAAAACTATAAATAGCTAGATAGGTACATTTCCTGAAGAAAATGTGAGTGGTGCTTTGCTGTTGGCAAAACTACGGTCAAACAGCATGTTGTAACTGTGAAAAGAACAAAAAGTTATGCGTCATAAATAAATCAACCCAGAAGTCTGTATGATTTTCTGGTGCAGAAATATGTGATTTGTTACTCGGTTGCTAGGGTAACCCCATCTGGTTGCTAGGCAGTTACCATAGTGATACTAATCAAGTCTCCTTGCCATCCTGATTGAAATAAGTCAACCCGGAAGTCTGTACGTTTTTCTGATGCAGAGATATGTGATTTGTTACTCGGTTGCTAGGGTAACCCCATCTGGTTGCTAGGCAGTTACCATAGTGATACTAATCAAGTGTCCTTGCCATCCTGATTGAAATAAATCAACCCAGAAGTCTCTCTGATTTTCTGGTGCAGAGATATAGTTACTGCTAAGCGGTTGCTAGGGTACTCTGTTTAGTTGCTAGGGAGTGGCTTGGCAGCTGCCAATCATGAATCTCCAAAGGCTGCTTGTCAGTATGAATGATATAAACCAACTCCCATGCCTCTGTGACATTCAGAATGGAAGATATCCCTCTATGGATTTTGGTTGTTAAGGTGCTCGACAATGGTTGCTAGGGAGGGGCTAGGAAGTGTTGATTTGATGCATGATTGGCTGTTTGCTGTCCCGAGTCAAAGCGAGACCACCCTTGTGTTTCTATGACACTTCTATCCGGAGATATCCCTTTGATCTGTTTCAATAGAAGTCTATGGGACTTGTTGCTAAGGTGCTCTTAATGGTTGCTAGGGCGTGGCTTGATAGCTTCACAATGATCCTGAGAGACTGATTGGTCGTCTGAGTAAAATGAGCCCACCCCTCGTCTCTATGACACTGTGATCCAGAGCTATGTTCAATACAAATCCCTATGCCTTTTCATTTCATGGGCCGTCCTACACCATTATAAGTCAATTGGGGCATTTTTGGGCAGCTCCTGCCCCCAGGGGTGCAACTTTTACCCCATATTGAGGTATGCTCTTACAGAGCCTGCCAGCCTCTTCAAATGTGGCAAATCACTGCGTTTCTCTGAAATCCTAAGCTTGGAGCTGTGGCGTCAAAGTTTGTCTCAATGTTAAGTCTATGGGATTTTTAGGCGCTTTTTTGCCCCTGGGGCAAATACCGTACCCGATAAACTATAAAAGTCATAGCACACGTGTCCTCAATAGGCGTTCGATTTGACACCTCATTCGGTGGGTCTACGCTAAGCGGTGCTTGGGACGAGTTAGGTGCGAAGTTTTGTTAAGAGATATAAAAATAAAAATAAAAATAAAAACTAGATGGGTACATTTCCTGAAGAAAATGTGAGTGGTGCTTGCCATGGCAAAACTCGATCAAACAGCATGTTGTAACTTGAAAAGAACAAAAATTATGGTCATAAATAAACCAACCCAGAAGTCTGTACGATGTTCTGGTGCAGAAATATGTGATTTGTTACTTTCGGTTGCTAGGGTAAGCCCGTGTGGTTGCTATGCAGTTACCAAGGTAATACAATACATGGCTCCTTTCCATCCTGAGTGAAATAAGTCAACCCGGAAGTCTGTAGTGTGTTCTGGTGCAGAGATATGTGATATGTTGCTCGGTTGCTAGGGTAACTCCATCTGGTTGCTAGGCAGTTACCATAGTGATACTAATCAAGTCTCCTGGCCATCCTGATTAAAATAAATCAACCCGGAAGTCTCTATGTTTTTGTGATGCAGAGATATGTGATTTTTTACTCGGTTGCTAGGGTAACCCCATCTGGTTGCTAGGCAGATACCATAGTGATACTAATCAAGTGTCCTTGCCATCCTTATTGAAATAAGTCAACCCGGAAGTCTCTACGTTTTTCTGATGCAGAGATATGTGATTTGTTACTCGGTTGCTAGGGTAAGCCCATCTGGTTGCTAGGCAGTTACCATAGTGATACTAATGAAGTCTCCTTGCCATCCTGATTGAAATAAGTCAACCCGGAAGTCTCTATGTTTTTGTGATGCAGAGATATGTGATTTTTTACTCGGTTGCTAGGGTAACCCCATCTGGTTGCTAGGCAGATACCATAGTGATACTAATCAAGTGTCCTTGCCATCCTTATTGAAATAAGTCAACCCGGAAGTCTCTACGTTTTCTGATGCAGAGATATGTGATTTGTTACTCGGTTGCTAGGGTAAGCCCATCTGGTTGCTAGGCAGTTACCATAGTGATACTAATGAAGTCTCCTTGCCATCCTGATTGAAGTAAGTCAACCGGAAGTCTCTATGTTTTTGTGATGCAGAGATATGTGATTTGTTACTCGGTTGCTAGGGTAAGCCCATCTGGTTGCTAGGCAGTTACCATAGTGATACTAATGAAGTGTCCTTGCCATCCTGATTGAAATAAGTCAACCCGAAGTCTCTACGTTTTTCTGATGCAGAGATATGTGATTTGTTACTTTCGGTTGCTAGGGTAACCCCATCTGGTTGCTAGGCAGTTAACATAGTGATACTTATCAAGTCTCCTTGCCATCCTGATTGAAATAAATCAACCCAGAAGTCTCTCTGATTTTCTGGTGCAGAGATATAGTTACTGCTAAGCGGTTGCTAGGGTACTCTGTGTAGTTGCTAGGGAGTGGCTTGGCAGCTGCCAATCATGAATCTCCAAAGGCTGCTTGTCAGTATGAATGATATAAACCAACTCCCATGCCTCTGTGACATTCAGAATGGAAGATATCCCTCTATGGATTTTGGTTGTTAAGGTGCTCGACAATGGTTGCTAGGGAGGGGCTAGGAAGTGTTGAAGTGATGCATGATTGGCTGTTTGCTGTCCGAGTCAAGCGAGACCACCCTTGTGTTTCTATGACACTTCTATCCGGAGATATCCCTTTGATCTTTTTCAATAGAAGTCTATGGGACTTGTTGCTAAGGTGCTCTTAATGGTTGCTAGGGCGTGGCTTGATAGCTTCACAATGATCCGAGAGACTGATTGGTTGTCTGAGTAAAATGAGCCCACCCCTCGTCTCTATGACACTGTGATCCAGAGCTATGTTCAATACAAATCCCTATGCCTTTTCATTTCATGGGCCGTCCTACACCATTATAAGTCAATTGGGGCATTTTTGGGCAGCTCCTGCCCCCAGGAGTGCAACTTTTACCCCATATTGAGGTATGCTCTTACAGAGCCTGCCAGCCTCTTCAAATGTGGCAAATCACGCGTTTCTCTGAAATCCTAAGCTTGGAGCTGTGGCGTCAAAGTTTGTCTCAATGTTAAGTCTATGGGATTTTTAGGCGCTTTTTTGCCCCTGGGGCAAATACCGTACCCGATAAACATAAAAGTCATAGCACACGTGTCCTCAATAGGCGTTCGATTTGATACCTCATTAGGTGGGTCTACGCTAAGCGGTCTTGGGGCGAGTTAGGTGCGAAGTTTTGTTAAGAGATATAATAAAAATAAAAACTAGATAGGTACATTTCCTGAAGAAAATGTGAGTGGTGCTTGCCGTGGCAAAACTAGATCAAACAGCATGTTGTAACTGGAAAAGAAAAAAATTATGGTCATAAATAAATCAGCCCAGAAGTCTGTACGATTTTCTGGTGCAGAAATATGTGATTTTTACTTTCGGTTGCTAGGGTAAGCCCATGTGGTTGCTATGCAGTTACCAAGGTAATACAATACATGGCTCCTTTCCATCCTGAGTGAAATAAGTCAACCCGGAAGTCTGTAGTGTTTTCTGGTGCAGAGATATGTGATTTGTTACTTTCGGTTGCTAGGGTAACCCCATCTGGTTGCTAGGCAGTTACCATATTGATACTAATGAAGTGTCCTTGCCATCCTGGTTGAAATAAATCAACCCGGAAGTCTGTACTCTTTTCTGGTGCGAGATATGTGATTTGTTTCTCGGTTGCTAGGGTAACCCCATCTGGTTGCTAGGCAGTTACCATAGTGATAGTAATCAAGTGTCCTTGCGATCCTGAGTGAAATAAATCAACCGGAAGTCTGTACTCTTTTCTGGTGCGAGATATGTGATTTGTTTCTCGGTTGCTAGGGTAACCCCATCTGGTTGCTAGGCAGTTACCATAGTGATAGTAATCAAGTGTCCTTGCGATCCTGAGTGAAATAAATCAACCGGAAGTCAGTACTATTTTCTGGTGCAGAGATATGTGATTTGTTACTTTCGGTTGCTAGGGTAACCCCATCTGGTTGCTAGGCAGTTACCATAGTGATAGTAATCAAGTGTCCTTGCCATCCTGATTGAAATAAGTCAACCCAGAAGTATCTACGTTTTTCTGATGCAGAGATATGTGATTTGTTACTTTCGGTTGCTAGGGTAACCCCATGTGGTTGCTAGGCAGTTACCATATTGATACTAATGAAGTGTCCTTGCCATCCTGGTTGAAATAAATCAACCTGGAAGTCTGTACTCTTTTCTGGTGCGAGATATGTGATTTGTTTCTCGGTTGCTAGGGTAACCCCATCTGGTTGCTAGGCAGTTACCATAGTGATAGTAATGAAGTGTCCTTGCCATCCTGAGTGAAATAAATCAACCCGGAAGTCAGTACTATTTTCTGGTGCAGAGATATGTGATTTGTTACTCGGTTGCTAGGGTAACCCCATCTGGTTGCTAGGCAGTAATCATAGTGATACTAATCAAGTGTCCTTGCCATCCTGATTGAAATAAGTCAACCCGGAAGTCTCTACGTTTTCTGATGCAGAGATATGTGATTTGTTACTTTCGGTTGCTAGGGTAAGCTCATGTGGTTGCTAGGCAGTTACCATAGTGATACTAATGAAGTGTCCTTGCCATCCTGATTGAAATAAGTCAACCCGGAAGTCTCTACGTTTTCTGATGCAGAGATATGTGATTTGTTACTTTCGGTTGCTAGGGTAACCCCATCTGGTTGCTAGGCAGTTAACATAGTGATACTTATCAAGTCTCCTTGCCATCCTGATTGAAATAAGTCAACCGGAAGTCTCTATGTTTTTGTGATGCAGAGATATGTGATTTGTTACTTTCGGTTGCTAGGGTAAGCCCATCTGGTTGCTAGGCAGTTACCATAGTGATACTAATGAAGTGTCCTTGCCATCCTGATTGAAATAAGTCAACCCGGAAGTCTCTACGTTTTCTGATGCAGAGATATGTGATTTGTTACTTTCGGTTGCTAGGGTAACCCCATCTGGTTGCTAGGCAGTTAACATAGTGATACTTATCAAGTCTCCTTGCCATCCTGATTGAAATAAATCAACCCAGAAGTCTCTCTGATTTTCTGGTGCAGAGATATAGTTACTGCTAAGCGGTTGCTAGGGTACTCTGTGTAGTTGCTAGGGAGTGGCTTGGCAGCTGCCAATCATGAATCTCCAAAGGCTGCTTGTCAGTATGAATGATATAAACCAACTCCCATGCCTCTGTGACATTCAGAATGGAAGATATCCCTCTATGGATTTTGGTTGTTAAGGTGCTCGACAATGGTTGCTAGGGAGGGGCTAGGAAGTGTTGATGTGATGCATGATTGGCTGTTTGCTGTCGAGTCAAGCGAGACCACCCTTGTGTTTCTATGACACTTCTATCCGGAGATATCCCTTTGATCTGTTTCAATAGAAGTCTATGGGACTTGTTGCTAAGGTGCTCTTAATGGTTGCTAGGGCGTGGCTTGATAGCTTCACAATGATCCTGAGAGACTGATTGGTTGTCTGAGTAAAATGAGCCCACCCCTGCGTCTCTATGACACTGTGATCCAGAGCTATGTTCAATACAAATCCCTATGCCTTTTCATTTCATGGGCGTCCTACACCATTATAAGTCAATTGGGGCATTTTTGGGCAGCTCCTGCCCCCAGGGGTGCAACTTTTACCCCATATTGAGGTATGCTCTTACAGAGCCTGCCAGCCTCTTCAAATGTGGCAAATCACTGCGTTTCTCTGAAATCCTAAGCTTGGAGCTGTGGCGTCAAAGTTTGTCTCAATGTTAAGTCTATGGGATTTTTAGGCGCTTTTTTGCCCCTGGGGCAAATACCGTACCCCGATAAACATAAAAGTCATAGCACACGTGTCCTCAATAGGCGTTCGATTTGACACCTCATTAGGTGGGTCTCACTAAGCGGTCTTGGGACGAGTTAGGTGCGAGTTTTGTTAAGAGATATAAAAATAAAAATAAGAATAAAAATAAAAGTATAATAATAAGTATGTGAGATTACAATAGTGATGCTTTGCAAGCACCACTAACTAGATAGGTACATTTCCTGAAGAAAATGTGAGTGGTGCTTGCAGTGGCAAAACTAGATCAAACAGCATGTTGTAACTTGAAAAGAACAGAAATTATGGTCATAAATAAATCAACCCAGAAGTCTGTATAATTTTCTGGTGCAGAAATATGTGATTTGTTACTAGGTTGCTAGGGTAAGCCCATGTGGTTGCTATGCAGTTACCATAGGTAATACAATACATGGCTCCTTTCCATCCTGAGTGAAATAAGTCAACCCGGAAGTCTGTAGTGTTTTCTGGTGCAGAGATATGTGATTTGTTACTCGGTTGCTAGGGTAACCCCATCTGGTTGCTAGGCAGTTACCATAGTGATACTAATCAAGTCTCCTTGCCATCCTGATTGAAATAAGTCAACCCGGAAGTCTCTACGTTTTTCTGATGCAGAGATATGTGATTTGTTACTTCGGTTGCTAGGGTAACCCCATCTGGTTGCTAGGCAGTTACCATAGTGATACTAATGAAGTCTCCTTGCCATCCTGATTGAAATAAGTCAACCCAGAAGTCTCTACGATTTTCTGATGCAGAGATATGTGATTTGTTACTTCGGTTGCTAGGGTAACCCCATCTGGTTGCTAGGCAGTTACCATAGTGATACTAATGAAGTGCTCCTTGCCATCCTGATTGAAATAAATCAACCCGGAAGTCTCTACTGATTTTCTGGTGCAGAGATATGTGATTTGTTTCTCGGTTGCTAGGGTAACCCCATCTGGTTGCTAGGCAGTTACCATAGTGATACTAATGCAAGTGTCCTTGCCATCCTGAGTGAAATAAATCAACCCGGAGTCTGTACTCTTTTCTGGTGCAGAGATATGTGATTTGTTTCTCGGTTGCTAGGGTAACCCCATCTGGTTGCTAGGCAGTTACCATAGTGATAGTAATCAAGTGTCCTTGCGATCCTGAGTGAAATAAATCAACCCGGAAGTCAGTACTATTTTCTGGTGCAGAGATATGTGATTTGTTACTTCGGTTGCTAGGGTAACCCCATCTGGTTGCTAGGCAGTTACCATAGTGATAGTAATCAAGTGTCCTTGCCATCCTGATTGAAATAAGTCAACCCAGAAGTATCTACGTTTTCTGATGCAGAGATATGTGATTTGTTACTTCGGTTGCTAGGGTAACCCCATGTGGTTGCTAGGCAGTTACCATATTGATACTAATGAAGTGTCCTTGCCATCCTGGTTGAAATAAATCAACCTGGAAGTCTGTACTCTTTTCTGGTGCCGAGATATGTGATTTGTTTCTGCGGTTGCTAGGGTAACCCCATCTGGTTGCTAGGCAGTTACCATAGTGATAGTAATCAAGTGTCCTTGCCATCCTGAGTGAAATAAATCAACCCGGAAGTCAGTACTATTTTCTGGTGCAGAGATATGTGATTTGTTACTCGGTTGCTAGGGTAACCCCATCTGGTTGCTAGGCAGTAATCATAGTGATACTAATCAAGTGTCCTTGCCATCCTGATTGAAATAAGTCAACCGGAAGTCTGTACGTTTTCTGATGCAGAGATATGTGATTTGTTACTCGGTTGCTAGGGTAAGCTCATCTGGTTGCTAGGCAGTTACCATAGTGATACTAATGAAGTGTCCTTGCCATCCTGATTGAAATAAATCAACCCGGAAGTCTGTACGTTTTTCTGATGCAGAGATATGTGATTTGTTACTCGGTTGCTAGGGTAACCCCATCTGGTTGCTAGGCAGTTACCATAGTGATACTAATCAAGTGTCCTTGCCATCCTGATTGAAATAAGTCAACCCGGAAGTCTCTATGTTTTTGTGATGCAGAGATATGTGATTTGTTACTTCGGTTGCTAGGGTAAGCCCATCTGGTTGCTAGGCAGTTACCATAGTGATACTAATGAAGTGTCCTTGCCATCCTGATTGAAATAAGTCAACCCGGAAGTCTCTACGTTTTCTGATGCAGAGATATGTGATTTGTTACTTTCGGTTGCTAGGGTAACCCCATCTGGTTGCTAGGCAGTTACCATAGTGATACTAATCAAGTCTCCTTGCCATCCTGATTGAAATAAATCAACCCAGAAGTCTCTCTGATTTTCTGGTGCAGAGATATAGTTACTGCTAAGCGGTTGCTAGGGTACTCTGTGTAGTTGCTAGGGAGTGGCTTGGCAGCTGCCAATCATGAATCTCCAAAGGCTGCTTGTCAGTATGAATGATATAAACCAACTCCCATGCCTCTGTGACATTCAGAATGGAAGATATCCCTCTATGGATTTTGGTTGTTAAGGTGCTCGACAATGGTTGCTAGGGAGGGGCTAGGAAGTGTTGAAGTGATGCATGATTGGCTGTTTGCTGTCCGAGTCAAGCGAGACCACCCTTGTGTTTCTATGACACTTCTATCGGAGATATCCCTTTGATCTGTTTCAATAGAAGTCTATGGGACTTGTTGCTAAGGTGCTCTTAATGGTTGCTAGGGCGTGGCTTGATAGCTTCACAATGATCCTGAGAGACTGATTGGTTGTCTGAGTAAAATGAGCCCACCCCTCGTCTCTATGACACTGTGATCCAGAGCTATGTTCAATACAAATCCCTATGCCTTTTCATTTCATGGGCCGTCCTACACCATTATAAGTCAATTGGGGCATTTTTGGGCAGCTCCTGCCCCCAGGAGTGCAACTTTTACCCCATATTGAGGTATGCTCTTACAGAGCCTGCCAGCCTCTTCAAATGTGGCAAATCACTGCGTTTCTCTGAAATCCTAAGCTTGGAGCTGTGGCCGTCAAAGTTTGTCTCAATGTTAAGTCTATGGGATTTTTAGGCGCTTTTTTGCCCCTGGGGCAAATACCGTACCCGATAAACATAAAAGTCATAGCACACGTGTCCTCAATAGGCGTTCGATTTGACACCTCATTAGGTGGGTCTCATGCCAAGCGGTCTTGGGACGAGTTAGGTGCGAAGTTTTGTTAAGAGATATAAAATAAAAATAAAAATAAAAATAATAAGTATAACTAGATAGGTACATTTCCTGAAGAAAATGTGAGTGGTGCTTGCAGTGGCAAAACTAGATCAAACAGCATGTTGTAACTTGAAAAGAACAAAAATTATGGTCATAAATAAATCAACCCAGAAGTCTGTACGATTTTCTGGTGCAGAAATATGTGATTTGTTACTCGGTTGCTAGGGTAAGCCCATGTGGTTGCTATGCAGTTACCAAGGTAATACAATACATGGCTCCTTTCCATCCTGAGTGAAATAAGTCAACCCGGAAGTCTGTAGTGTTTTCTGGTGCAGAGATATGTGATTTGTTACTTTCGGTTGCTAGGGTAACCCCATCTGGTTGCTAGGCAGTTACCATAGTGATACTAATCAAGTCTCCTTGCCATCCTGATTGAAATAAATCAACCCAGAAGTCTGTACGTTTTTCTGATGCAGAGATATGTGATTTGTTACTTGGTTGCTAGGGTAACCCCATCTGGTTGCTAGGCAGTTACCATAGTGATAGTAATCAAGTCTCCTTGCCATCCTGAGTGAAATAAGTCAACCCGGAAGTCTCTACAATTTTCTGGTGCAGAGATATGTGATTTGTTACTCGGTTGCTAGGGTAACCCCATCTGGTTGCTAGGCAGTTACCATAGTGATACTAATCAAGTCTCCTTGCCATCCTGATTGAAATAAATCAACCCAGAATTCTCTTCAATTTTCTGGTGCAGAGATATGTGATTTGTTACTTTCGGTTGCTAGGGTAACCCCATCCTGGTTGCTAGGCAGTTACCATAGTGATCAGTAATCAAGTGTCCTTGCCATCCTGATTGAAATAAATCAACCCAGAAGTATCTACGTTTTCTGATGCAGAGATATGTGATTTGTTACTTGGTTGCTAGGGTAACCCCATATGGTTGCTAGGCAGTTACCATAGTGATACTAATGAAGTCTCCTTGCCATCCTGAGTTGAAATAAGTCAACCCGGAAGTCTCTACTGTTTTCTGGTGCAGAGATATTTGATTTGTTACTCTGTTGCTAGGGTAACCCCATCTGGTTGCTAGGCAGTTACCATAGTGATAGTAATCAAGTGTCCTTGCCATCCTGAGTGAAATAAATCAACCCAGAAGTCTGTACTATTTTCTGGTGCAGAGATATGTGATTTGTTACTTGGTTGCTAGGTAACCCCATCTGGTTGCTAGGAAGTTACCATAGTGATACTAATCAAGTGTCCTTGCCATCCTGATTGAAATAAATCAACCCGGAGGTCTGTACTATTTTCTGGTGCAGAGATATGTGATTTGTTACTTTCGGTTGCTAGGGTAACCCCATCTGGTTGCTAGGCAGTTACCATAGTGATACTAATCAAGTGTCCTTGCCATCCTGATTGAAATAAGTCAACCCGGAAGTCTCTATGTTTTTGTGATGCAGAGATATGTGATTTGTTACTTTCGGTTGCTAGGGTAAGCCCATCTGGTTGCTAGGCAGTTACCATAGTGATACTAATGAAGTGTCCTTGCCATCCTGATTGAAATAAGTCAACCGGAAGTCTCTACGTTTTCTGATGCAGAGATATGTGATTTGTTACTCGGTTGCTAGGGTAACCCCATCTGGTTGCTAGGCAGTTACCATAGTGATACTAATCAAGTCTCCTTGCCATCCTGATTGAAATAAATCAACCCAGAAGTCTCTCTGATTTTCTGGTGCAGAGATATAGTTACTGCTAAGCGGTTGCTAGGGTACTCTGTTTAGTTGCTAGGGAGTGGCTTGGCAGCTGCCAATCATGAATCTCCAAAGGCTGCTTGTCAGTATGAATGATATAAACCAACTCCCATGCCTCTGTGACATTCAGAATGGAAGATATCCCTCTATGGATTTTGGTTGTTAAGGTGCTTCGACAATGGTTGCTAGGGAGGGGCTAGGAAGTGTTGATGTGATGCATGATTGGCTGTTTGCTGTCCGAGTCAAGCGAGACCACCCTTGTGTTTCTATGACACTTCTATCCGGAGATATCCCTTTGATCTGTTTCAATAGAAGTCTATGGGACTTGTTGCTAAGGTGCTCTTAATGGTTGCTAGGGCGTGGCTTGATAGCTTCACAATGATCCTGAGAGACTGATTGGTCGTCTGAGTAAAATGAGCCCACCCCTCGTCTCTATGACACTGTGATCCAGAGCTATGTTCAATACAAATCCCTATGCCTTTTCATTTCATGGGCGTCCTACACCATTATAAGTCAATTGGGGCATTTTTGGGCAGCTCCTGCCCCCAGGAGTGCAACTTTTACCCCATATTGAGGTATGCTCTTACAGAGCCTGCCAGCCTCTTCAAATGTGGCAAATCCTGCGTTTCTCTGAAATCCTAAGCTTGGAGCTGTGGCGTCAAAGTTTGTCTCAATGTTAAGTCTATGGGATTTTTAGGCGCTTTTTTGCCCCTGGGGCAAATACCGTACCCCGATAAACATAAAAGTCATAGCACTGCGTGTCCTCAATAGGCCGTTCGATTTGACACCTCATTAGGTGGGTCTCACTAAGCGGTCTTGGGGCGAGTTAGGTGCGAAGTTTTGTTAAGAGATATAAAAATAAAAATAAAAATAAAAATAATAAGTATGTGAGATTACAATAGTGATGCTTTGCAAGCACCACTAATAAATAGATAGATGTACATTTCCTGAAGAAAATGTGAGTGGTGCTTGCAGTGGCAAAACTAGATCAAATAGCATGTTGTAACTTGAAAAGAACAAAAATTATGGTCATAAATAAATCAACCCAGAAGTCTGTACGATTTTCTGGTGCAGAAATATGTGATTTGTTACTAGGTTGCTAGGGTAAGCCCATGTGGTTGCTAGGCAGTTACCATAGTGATACTAATCAAGTGCTCCTTGCCATCCTGATTGAAATAAGTCAACCCGGAAGTCTGTATGTTTTTGTGATGCAGAGATATGTGATTTGTTACTTCGGTTGCTAGGGTAAGCCCATCTGGTTGCTAGGCAGTTACCATAGTGATACTAATGAAGTCTCCTTTCCATCCTGATTGAAATAAGTCAACCGGAAGTCTCTACGTTTTTCTGATGCAGAGATATGTGATTTGTTACTCGGTTGCTAGGGTAACCCCATCTGGTTGCTAGGCAGTTACCATAGTGATACTAATCAAGTGTCCTTGCCATCCTGATTGAAATAAATCAACCCAGAAGTCTCTCTGATTTTCTGGTGCAGAGATATAGTTACTTGTTACTCGGTTGCTAGGGTACTCTGTCTAGTTGCTAGGGAGTGGCTTAGCAGCTGCCAATCATGAATCTCAAAGGCTGCTTGTCAGTATGAATGATATAAACCAACTCCCATGCCTCTGTGACATTCAGAATGGAAGATATCCCTCTATGGATTTTGGTTGTTAAGGTGCTCGACAATGGTTGCTAGGGAGGGGCTAGGAAGTGTTGATGTGATGCATGATTGGCTGTTTGCTGTCCTGAGTGAAGCAGAGACCACCCTTGTGTTTCTATGACACTTCTATCGGAGATATCCCTTTGATCTGTTTCAATAGAAGTCTATGGGACTTGTTGCTAAGGTGCTCTTAATGGTTGCTAGGGCGTGGCTTGATAGCTTCACAATGATCCTGAGAGACTGATTGGTCGATCTGAGTAAAATGAGCCCACCCCTCGTCTCTATGACACTGTGATCCAGAGCTATGTTCAATACAAATCCCTATGCCTTTTCATTTCATGGGCAGTCCTACACCATTATAAGTCAATTGGGGCATTTTGGGCAGCTCCTGCCCCCAGGAGTGCAACTTTTACCCCATATTGAGGTATGCTCTTACAGAGCCTGCCAGCCTCTTCAAATGTGGCAAATCACTGCGTTTCTCTGAAATCCTAAGCTTGGAGCTGTGGCGTCAAAGTTTGTCTCAATGTTAAGTCTATGGGATTTTTAGCGCTTTTTTGCCCCTGGGGCAAATACCATACCCGATAAACATAAAGTCATAGCACACGTGTCCTCAATAGGCGTTCGATTTGACACCTCATTAGGTGGGTCTCAAGCGGTCTGGAGACGAGTTAGGTGCGAGTTTTGTTAGAGATATAATAAAATAAAGATAAAAATAAATAAGTATGTGAGATTACAATAGTGATTCTCTGATGCAGAAATATGTAGATTGGTACTTTCGGTGCATAGTGAGTAACTGCATCTGGTTGCTAGGCAGTTAACATAGTGATACTTAACAAGTTCCATGCCATCCTGATTGAAATAAGTCAACCCAGAAGTCTCTACGTTTTCTGATGCAGAGATATGTGATTTGTTACTCGGTTGCTAGGGTAAGCCCATCTGGTTGCTAGGCAGTTACCATAGTGATACTAATGCAAGTGCTCCTTGCCATCCTGATTGAAATAAGTCAACCCGGAAGTCTCTACGTTTTTCTGATGCAGAGATATGTGATTTGTTACTTTCGGTTGCTAGGGTAACCCCATCTGGTTGCTAGGCAGTTACCATAGTGATACTAATCAAGTCTCCTTGCCATCCTGATTGAAATAAATCAACCCAGAAGTCTCTCTGATTTTCTGGTGCAGAGATATAGTTATCTGCTAAGCGGTTGCTAGGGTACTCTGTGTAGTTGCTAGGGAGTGGCTTGGCAGCTGCCAATCATGAATCTCCAAAGGCTGCTTGTCAGTATGAATGATATAAACCAACTCCCATGCCTCTGTGACATTCAGAATGGAAGATATCCCTCTATGGATTTTGGTTGTTAAGGTGCTCGACAATGGTTGCTAGGGAGGGGCTAGGAAGTGTTGAGGTGATGCATGATTGGCTGTTTGCTGTCCGAGTCAAGCGAGACCACCCTTGTGTTTCTATGACACTTCTATCAGGAGATATCCCTTTGATCTCTTTCAATAGAAGTCTATGGGACTTGTTGCTAAGGTGCTCTTAATGGTTGCTAGGGCGTGGCTTGATAGCTTCACAATGATCCTGAGAGACTGATTGGTTGTCTGAGTAAAATGAGCCCACCCCTTGTCTCTATGACACTGTGATCCAGAGCTATGTTCAATACAAATCCCTATGCCTTTTCATTTCATGGGCGTCCTACACCATTATAAGTCAATTGGGGCATTTTTGGGCAGCTCCTGCCCCCAGGAGTGCAACTTTTACCCCATATTGAGGTATGCTCTTACAGAGCCTGCCAGCCTCTTCAAATGTGGCAAATCACTGCGTTTCTCTGAAATCCTAAGCTTGGAGCTGTGGCGTCAAAGTTTGTCTCAATGTTAAGTCTATGGGATTTTTAGGCGCTTTTTTGCCCTGGGGCAAATACCGTACCCCGATAAACATAAAAGTCATAGCACACGTGTCCTCAATAGGCCGTTCGATTTGACACCTCATTAGGTGGGTCTACGCTAAGCGGTCTTGGGACGAGTTAGGTGCGAAGTTTTGTTAAGAGATATAAAAATAAAAATAAAAATAATAAATAGTACTAGTACTAGATAGGTACATTTCCTGAAGAAAATGTGAGTGGTGCTTGCAGTGGCAAAACTAGATCAAACAGCATGTTGTAACTTGAAAAGAACAAAAATTATGGTCATAAATAAATCAACCCAGAAGTCTGTGCGATTTTCTGGTGCAGAAATATGTGATTTGTTACTCGGTTGCTAGGGTAAGCCCATGTGGTTGCTATGCAGTTACCAAGGTAATACAATACATGGCTCCTTTCCATCCTGAGTGAAATAAGTCAACCCGGAAGTCTGTAGTGTTTTCTGGTGCAGAGATATGTGATTTGTTACTTCGGTTGCTAGGGTAACCCCATCTGGTTGCTAGGCAGTTACCATAGTGATACTAATCAAGTGTCCTTGCCATCCTGATTGAAATAAATCAACCGGAAGTCTCTGTTTTCTGATGCAGAGATATGTGATTTGTTACTCGGTTGCTAGGGTAACCCCATCTGGTTGCTAGGCAGTTACCATAGTGATACTAATCAAGTCTCCTTGCCATCCTGATTGAAATAAATCAACCCGGAAGTCTCTATGTTTTCTGATGCAGAGATATGTGATTTGTTACTGGGTTGCTAGGGTAACCCCATCTGGTTGCTAGGCAGTTACCATAGTGATACTAATCAAGTGTCCTTGCCATCCTGATTGAAATAAGTCAACCCGGAAGTCTCTACGTTTTCTGATGCAGAGATATGTGATTTGTTACTTCGGTTGCTAGGGTAAGCCCATCTGGTTGCTAGGCAGTTACCATAGTGATACTAATGAAGTCTCCTTGCCATCCTGATTGAAATAAGTCAACCCGGAAGTCTCTATGTTTTGTGATGCAGAGATATGTGATTTGTTACTTGGTTGCTAGGGTAACCCCATCTGGTTGCTAGGCAGTTACCATAGTGATACTAATCAAGTGTCCTTGCCATCCTGATTGAAATAAGTCAACCCGGAAGTCTCTACGTTTTTCTGATGCAGAGATATGTGATTTGTTACTTTCGGTTGCTAGGGTAAGCCCATCTGGTTGCTAGGCAGTTACCATAGTGATACTAATGAAGTCTCCTTGCCATCCTGATTGAAATAAGTCAACCGGAAGTCTCTATGTTTTTGTGATGCAGAGATATGTGATTTGTTACTCGGTTGCTAGGGTAAGCCCATCTGGTTGCTAGGCAGTTACCATAGTGATACTAATGAAGTGTCCTTGCCATCCTGATTGAAATAAGTCAACCCGGAAGTCTCTACGTTTTCTGATGCAGAGATATGTGATTTGTTACTTTCGGTTGCTAGGGTAACCCCATCTGGTTGCTAGGCAGTTAACATAGTGATACTTATCAAGTCTCCTTGCCATCCTGATTGAAATAAATCAACCCAGAAGTCTCTCTGATTTTCTGGTGCAGAGATATAGTTACTGCTAAGCGGTTGCTAGGGTACTCTGTGTAGTTGCTAGGGAGTGGCTTGGCAGCTGCCAATCATGAATCTCCAAAGGCTGCTTGTCAGTATGAATGATATAAACCAACTCCCATGCCTCTGTGACATTCAGAATGGAAGATATCCCTCTATGGATTTTGGTTGTTAAGGTGCTTTCGACAATGGTTGCTAGGGAGGGGCTAGGAAGTGTTGAAGTGATGCATGATTGGCTGTTTGCTGTCCGAGTCAAGCGAGACCACCCTTGTGTTTCTATGACACTTCTATCCGGAGATATCCCTTTGATCTTTTTCAATAGAAGTCTATGGGACTTGTTGCTAAGGTGCTCTTAATGGTTGCTAGGGCGTGGCTTGATAGCTTCACAATGATCCAGAGAGACTGATTGGTTGTCTGAGTAAAATGAGCCCACCCCTCGTCTCTATGACACTGTGATCCAGAGCTATGTTCAATACAAATCCCTATGCCTTTTTCATTTCATGGGCGTCCTACACCATTATAAGTCAATTGGGGCATTTTTGGGCAGCTCCTGCCCCCAGGAGTGCAACTTTTACCCCATATTGAGGTATGCTCTTACAGAGCCTGCCAGCCTCTTCAAATGTGGCAAATCACTGCGTTTCTCTGAAATCCTAAGCTTGGAGCTGTGGCGTCAAAGTTTGTCTCAATGTTAAGTCTATGGGATTTTTAGGCGCTTTTTTGCCCCTGGGGCAAATACACGTACCCGATAAACATAAAAGTCATAGCATGCGTGTCCTCAATAGGCCGTTCGATTTGACACCTCATTAGGTGGGTCTCATAAGCGGTCTTGGGGCGAGTTAGGTGCGAAGTTTTGTTAAGAGATATAATAAAAATAAAAATAAAAAGTATAATAATAAGTATGTGAGATTACAATAGTGATGCTTTGCAAGCACCACTAACTAGATAGGTACATTTCCTGAAGAAAATGTGAGTGGTGCTTGCAGTGGCAAAACTAGATCAAATAGCCTGCTTGAAAAGAACAGAAATTGTGGTCATAAATAAATCAACCCAGAAGTCTGTATAATGTTCTGGTGCAGAAATATGTGATTTGTTAGTAGGTTGCTAGGGTAACCCCATGTGGTTGCTAGGCAGTTACCATAGTGATACTAATCAAGTGTCCTTGCCATCCTGATTGAAATAAGTCAACCCGGAAGTCTGTATGTTTTTGTGATGCAGAGATATGTGATTTGTTACTTTCGGTTGCTAGGGTAAGCCCATCTGGTTGCTAGGCAGTTACCATAGTGATACTAATGAAGTCTCCTTTCCATCCTGATTGAAATAAGTCAACCCGGAAGTCTCTACGTTTTTCTGATGCAGAGATATGTGATTTGTTACTTTCGGTTGCTAGGGTAACCCCATCTGGTTGCTAGGCAGTTACCATAGTGATACTAATCAAGTGTCCTTGCCATCCTGATTGAAATAAATCAACCCAGAAGTCTCTCTGATTTTCTGGTGCAGAGATATAGTTACTGCTAAGCGGTTGCTAGGGTACTCTGTTTAGTTGCTAGGGAGTGGCTTGGCAGCTGCCAATCATGAATCTCCAAAGGCTGCTTGTCAGTATGAATGATATAAACCAACTCCCATGCCTCTGTGACATTCAGAATGGAAGATATCCCTCTATGGATTTTGGTTGTTAAGGTGCTTTCGACAATGGTTGCTAGGGAGGGGCTAGGAAGTGTTGATTTGATGCATGATTGGCTGTTTGCTGTCCGAGTAAAGCAGAGACCACCCTTGTGTTTCTATGACACTTCTATCCGGAGATATCCCTTTGATCTGTTTCAATAGAAGTCTATGGGACTTGTTGCTAAGGTGCTCTTAATGGTTGCTAGGGCGTGGCTTGATAGCTTCACAATGATCCTGAGAGACTGATTGGTTGTCTGAGTAAAATGAGCCCACCCCTCGTCTCTATGACACTGTGATCCAGAGCTATGTTCAATACAAATCCCTATGCCTTTTCATTTCATGGGCAGTCCTACACCATTATAAGTCAATTGGGGCATTTTTGGGCAGCTCCTGCCCCCAGGGTGCAGCTTTTACCCCATATTGAGGTATGCTCTTACAGAGCCTGCCAGCCTCTTCAAATGTGGCAAATCCTGCGTTTCTCTGAAATCCTAAGCTTGGAGCTGTGGCGTCAAAGTTTGTCTCAATGTTAAGTCTATGGGATTTTTAGGCTGCTTTTTTGCCCTGGGGCAAATACCGTACCCGATAAACATAAAAGTCATAGCACACGTGTCCTCAATAGGCGTTCGATTTGACACCTCATTAGGTGGGTCTCATAAGCGGTCTTGGGACGAGTTAGGTGCGAAGTTTTGTTAAGAGATATAAAAATAAGATAATAATAAGATTAATAATAAGTAATAACTAGATAGGTACATTTCCTGAAGAAAATGTGAGTGGTGCTTGCAGTGGCAAAACTAGATCAAATAGCATGCTGTAATGAAAAGAACAGAAATTGTGGTCATAAATAAATCAACCCAGAAGTCTGTATAATGTTCTGGTGCAGAAATATGTGATTTGTTACGTAGGTTGCTAGGGTAACCCCATGTGGTTGCTAGGCAGTTACCATAGTGATACTAATCAAGTGTCCTTGCCATCCTGATTGAAATAAGTCAACCCGGAAGTCTGTATGTTTTTGTGATGCAGAGATATGTGATTTGTTACTTTCGGTTGCTAGGGTAAGCCCATCTGGTTGCTAGGCAGTTACCATAGTGATACTAATGAAGTCTCCTTTCCATCCTGATTGAAATAAGTCAACCCGGAAGTCTCTACGTTTTTCTGATGCAGAGATATGTGATTTGTTACTTTCGGTTGCTAGGGTAACCCCATCTGGTTGCTAGGCAGTTACCATAGTGATACTAATCAAGTGTCCTTGCCATCCTGATTGAAATAAATCAACCCAGAAGTCTCTCTGATTTTCTGGTGCAGAGATATAGTTACTGCTAAGCGGTTGCTAGGGTACTCTGTTTAGTTGCTAGGGAGTGGCTTGGCAGCTGCCAATCATGAATCTCCAAAGGCTGCTTGTCAGTATGAATGATATAAACCAACTCCCATGCCTCTGTGACATTCAGAATGGAAGATATCCCTCTATGGATTTTGGTTGTTAAGGTGCTCGACAATGGTTGCTAGGGAGGGGCTAGGAAGTGTTGATTTGATGCATGATTGGCTGTTTGCTGTCGAGTCAAGCGAGACCACCCTTGTGTTTCTATGACACTTCTATCCGGAGATATCCCTTTGATCTGTTTCAATAGAAGTCTATGGGACTTGTTGCTAAGGTGCTCTTAATGGTTGCTAGGGCGTGGCTTGATAGCTTCACAATGATCCTGAGAGACTGATTGGTTGTCTGAGTAAAATGAGCCCACCCCTCGTCTCTATGACACTGTGATCCAGAGCTATGTTCAATACAAATCCCTATGCCTTTTCATTTCATGGGCAGTCCTACACCATTATAAGTCAATTGGGGCATTTTTGGGCAGCTCCTGCCCCCAGGGGTGCAACTTTTACCCCATATTGAGGTATGCTCTTACAGAGCCTGCCAGCCTCTTCAAATGTGGCAAATCACTGCGTTTCTCTGAAATCCTAAGCTTGGAGCTGTGGCGTCAAAGTTTGTCTCAATGTTAAGTCTATGGGATTTTTAGGCGCTTTTTTGCCCCTGGGGCAAATACCATTACCCGATAAACATAAAAGTCATAGCACCGCGTGTCCTCAATAGGCCGTTAGATTTGACACCTCATTAGGTGGGTCTCATCAAGCGGTCTTGGGGCGAGTTAGGTGCGAAGTTTTGTTAAGAGATATAAAAATAAGAAAAATAAAAATAACTAGATAGGTACATTTCCTGAAGAAAATGTGAGTGGTGCTTGCCGTTGGCAAAACTACGATCAAACAGCATGTTGTAACTGAAAAGAACAAAAATTATGGTCATAAATAAATCAACCCAGAAGTCTGTACGATTTTCTGGTGCAGAAATATGTGATTTGTTACTTCGGTTGCTAGGGTAAGCCCATGTGGTTGCTATGCAGTTACCAAGGTAATACAATACATGGCTCCTTTCCATCCTGAGTGAAATAAGTCAACCCGGAAGTCTGTAGTGTTTTCTGGTGCAGAGATATGTGATTTGTTACTTCGGTTGCTAGGGTAACCCCATCTGGTTGCTAG
>NW_026266727.1:0-23717 GCF_025860055.1 Xyrauchen texanus | reverse complement strand
GTTACGTATTGCTGATATAAATGACAAAATAAAAATAATAAGTATGTGAGATTACAATAGTGATGCTTTGCAAGCACCACTAATAATAAGTATGTGAGATTACAATAGTGATGCTTTGCAAGCACCACTAATAACTAGATAGGTACATTTCCTGAAGAAAATGTGAGTGGTGCTTGCCGTGGCAAAACTCGCCAAATAGCCTGCTTGAAAAGAACAGAAATTGTGGTCATAAATAAATCAACCCAGAAGTCTGTATAATGTTCTGGTGCAGAAATATGTGATTTGTTAGTAGGTTGCTAGGGTAACCCCATGTGGTTGCTAGGCAGTTACCATAGTGATACTAATCAAGTGTCCTTGCCATCCTGATTGAAATAAGTCAAACCGGAAGTCTGTATGTTTTTGTGATGCAGAGATATGTGATTTGTTACTCGGTTGCTAGGGTAAGCCCATCTGGTTGCTAGGCAGTTACCATAGTGATACTAATGAAGTCTCCTTTCCATCCTGATTGAAATAAGTCAACCCGGAAGTCTCTACGCTTTTCTGATGCAGAGATATGTGATTTGTTACTCGGTTGCTAGGGTAACCCCATCTGGTTGCTAGGCAGTTACCATAGTGATACTAATCAAGTGTCCTTGCCATCCTGATTGAAATAAATCAACCCAGAAGTCTCTCTGATTTTCTGGTGCAGAGATATAGTTACTGCTAAACGGTTGCTAGGGTACTCTGTTTAGTTGCTAGGAGTGGCTTGGCAGCTGCCAATCATGAATCTCCAAAGGCTGCTTGTCAGTATGAATGATATAAACCAACTCCCATGCCTCTGTGACATTCAGAATGGAAGATATCCCTCTATGGATTTTGGTTGTTAAGGTGCTCGACAATGGTTGCTAGGGAGGGGCTAGGAAGTGTTGATTTGATGCATGATTGGCTGTTTGCTGTCCCGAGTAAAACGAGACCACCCTTGTGTTTCTATGACACTTCTATCCGGAGATATCCCTTTGATCTGTTTCAATAGAAGTCTATGGGACTTGTTGCTAAGGTGCTCTTAATGGTTGCTAGGGCGTGGCTTGATAGCTTCACAATGATCCTGAGAGACTGATTGGTCGTCTGAGTAAAATGAGCCCACCCCTCGTCTCTATGACACTGTGATCCAGAGCTATGTTCAATACAAATCCCTATGCCTTTTCATTTCAGGGGCCGTCCTACACCATTATAAGTCAATTGGGGCATTTTTGGGCAGCTCCTGCCCCCAGGGGTGCAGCTTTTACCCCATATTGAGGTATGCTCTTACAGAGCCTGCCAGCCTCTTCAAATGTGGCAAATCACACGCTTCTACGAAATCCTCGCTTGGAGCTGTGACGCGTCAAAGTTTGTCTCAATGTTAAGTCTATGGGATTTTTCGGCTGCTTTTTTGCCCCTGGGGCAAGTACCGTACTCCGATCGCTTATAAAAGTCATAGCACACGTGTCCTCAATAGGTCGCTCGATTTGACACCTCATTCGTGGGTCTACGCCAAACGGTGCGGGACGAGTTAGGTGTCGAAGTTTTGTTAAGAGATATAAAAAATAAGAAAAATAAAAATAATAAAAATAACTAGATAGGTACATTTCCTGAAGAAAATGTGAGTGGTGCTTGCCGTGGCAAAACTCGTCAAATAGCCTGCTTGAAAAGAACAGAAATTGTGGTCATAAATAAATCAACCCAGAAGTCTGTATAATGTTCTGGTGCAGAAATATGTGATTTGTTAGTAGGTTGCTAGGGTAACCCCATGTGGTTGCTAGGCAGTTACCATAGTGATACTAATCAAGTGTCCTTGCCATCCTGATTGAAATAAGTCAAACCGGAAGTCTGTATGTTTTTGTGATGCAGAGATATGTGATTTGTTACTCGGTTGCTAGGGTAAGCCCATCTGGTTGCTAGGCAGTTACCATAGTGATACTAATGAAGTCTCCTTTCCATCCTGATTGAAATAAGTCAACCCGGAAGTCTCTACGCTTTTCTGATGCAGAGATATGTGATTTGTTACTCGGTTGCTAGGGTAACCCCATCTGGTTGCTAGGCAGTTACCATAGTGATACTAATCAAGTGTCCTTGCCATCCTGATTGAAATAAATCAACCCAGAAGTCTCTCTGATTTTCTGGTGCAGAGATATAGTTACTGCTAAACGGTTGCTAGGGTACTCTGTTTAGTTGCTAGGAGTGGCTTGGCAGCTGCCAATCATGAATCTCCAAAGGCTGCTTGTCAGTATGAATGATATAAACCAACTCCCATGCCTCTGTGACATTCAGAATGGAAGATATCCCTCTATGGATTTTGGTTGTTAAGGTGCTCGACAATGGTTGCTAGGGAGGGGCTAGGAAGTGTTGATTTGATGCATGATTGGCTGTTTGCTGTCCCGAGTAAAACGAGACCACCCTTGTGTTTCTATGACACTTCTATCCGGAGATATCCCTTTGATCTGTTTCAATAGAAGTCTATGGGACTTGTTGCTAAGGTGCTCTTAATGGTTGCTAGGGCGTGGCTTGATAGCTTCACAATGATCCTGAGAGACTGATTGGTCGTCTGAGTAAAATGAGCCCACCCCTCGTCTCTATGACACTGTGATCCAGAGCTATGTTCAATACAAATCCCTATGCCTTTTCATTTCATGGGCCGCCCTACACCATTATAAGTCAATTGGGGCATTTTTGGGCAGCTCCTGCCCCCAGGGGTGCAGCTTTTACCCCATATTGAGGTATGCTCTTACAGAGCCTGCCAGCCTCTTCAAATGTGGCAAATCACACGTTTCTACGAAATCCTCGCTTGGAGCTGTGACGCTCAAAGTTTGTCTCAATGTTAAGTCTATGGGATTTTTCGGCTGCTTTTTTGCCCCTGGGGCAAGTACCGCACTCCGATCGCTTATAAAAGTCATAGCACACGTGTCCTCAATAGGTCGTTCGATTTGACACCTCATTCGTGGGTCTACGCCAAACGGTGCGGGACGAGTTAGGTGCCGAAGTTTTGTTAAGAGATATAAAAATAAGAAAATAAAAATAATAAAAATAACTAGATAGGTACATTTCCTGAAGAAAATGTGAGTGGTGCTTGCCGTGGCAAAACTCGTCAAATAGCCTGCTTGAAAAGAACAGAAATTGTGGTCATAAATAAATCAACCCAGAAGTCTGTATAATGTTCTGGTGCAGAAATATGTGATTTGTTAGTAGGTTGCTAGGGTAACCCCATGTGGTTGCTAGGCAGTTACCATAGTGATACTAATCAAGTGTCCTTGCCATCCTGATTGAAATAAGTCAAACCGGAAGTCTGTATGTTTTTGTGATGCAGAGATATGTGATTTGTTACTCGGTTGCTAGGGTAAGCCCATCTGGTTGCTAGGCAGTTACCATAGTGATACTAATGAAGTCTCCTTTCCATCCTGATTGAAATAAGTCAACCCGAAGTCTCTACGCTTTTCTGATGCAGAGATATGTGATTTGTTACTCGGTTGCTAGGGTAACCCCATCTGGTTGCTAGGCAGTTACCATAGTGATACTAATCAAGTGTCCTTGCCATCCTGATTGAAATAAATCAACCCAGAAGTCTCTCTGATTTTCTGGTGCAGAGATATAGTTACTGCTAAACGGTTGCTAGGGTACTCTGTTTAGTTGCTAGGGAGTGGCTTGGCAGCTGCCAATCATGAATCTCCAAAGGCTGCTTGTCAGTATGAATGATATAAACCAACTCCCATGCCTCTGTGACATTCAGAATGGAAGATATCCCTCTATGGATTTTGGTTGTTAAGGTGCTCGACAATGGTTGCTAGGGAGGGGCTAGGAAGTGTTGATTTGATGCATGATTGGCTGTTTGCTGTCCCGAGTAAAACGAGACCACCCTTGTGTTTCTATGACACTTCTATCCGGAGATATCCCTTTGATCTGTTTCAATAGAAGTCTATGGGACTTGTTGCTAAGGTGCTCTTAATGGTTGCTAGGGCGTGGCTTGATAGCTTCACAATGATCCTGAGAGACTGATTGGTCGTCTGAGTAAAATGAGCCCACCCCCTCGTCTCTATGACACTGTGATCCAGAGCTATGTTCAATACAAATCCCTATGCCTTTTCATTTCATGGGCCGTCCTACACCATTATAAGTCAATTGGGGCATTTTTGGGCAGCTCCTGCCCCCAGGGGTGCAACTTTTACCCCATATTGAGGTATGCTCTTACAGAGCCTGCCAGCCTCTTCAAATGTGGCAAATCACACGCTTCTACGAAATCCTCGCTTGGAGCTGTGACGCGTCAAAGTTTGTCTCAATGTTAAGTCTATGGGATTTTTCGGCTGCTTTTTTGCCCCTGGGGCAAATACCGCACTCCGATCGCTTATAAAAGTCATAGCACACGTGTCCTCAATAGGCCGTTCGATTTGACACCTCATTCGTGGGTCTACGCCAAACGGTGCGGGACGAGTTAGGTGCCGAAGTTTTGTTAAGAGATATAAAAAATAAGAAAAATAAAAATAATAAAAATAATAAGTATGTGAGATTACAATAGTGATGCTTTGCAAGCACCACTAACTAGATAGGTACATTTCCTGAAGAAAATGTGAGTGGTGCTTGCCGTGGCAAAACTCGTCAAATAGCCTGCTTGAAAAGAACAGAAATTGTGGTCATAAATAAATCAACCCAGAAGTCTGTATAATGTTCTGGTGCAGAAATATGTGATTTGTTAGTAGGTTGCTAGGGTAACCCCATGTGGTTGCTAGGCAGTTACCATAGTGATACTAATCAAGTGTCCTTGCCATCCTGATTGAAATAAGTCAAACCGGAAGTCTGTATGTTTTTGTGATGCAGAGATATGTGATTTGTTACTCGGTTGCTAGGGTAAGCCCATCTGGTTGCTAGGCAGTTACCATAGTGATACTAATGAAGTCTCCTTTCCATCCTGATTGAAATAAGTCAACCCGGAAGTCTCTACGTTTTTCTGATGCAGAGATATGTGATTTGTTACTCGGTTGCTAGGGTAACCCCATCTGGTTGCTAGGCAGTTACCATAGTGATACTAATCAAGTGTCCTTGCCATCCTGATTGAAATAAATCAACCCAGAAGTCTCTCTGATTTTCTGGTGCAGAGATATAGTTACTGCTAAACGGTTGCTAGGGTACTCTGTTTAGTTGCTAGGGAGTGGCTTGGCAGCTGCCAATCATGAATCTCCAAAGGCTGCTTGTCAGTATGAATGATATAAACCAACTCCCATGCCTCTGTGACATTCAGAATGGAAGATATCCCTCTATGGATTTTGGTTGTTAAGGTGCTCGACAATGGTTGCTAGGGAGGGGCTAGGAAGTGTTGATTTGATGCATGATTGGCTGTTTGCTGTCCCGAGTAAAACGAGACCACCCTTGTGTTTCTATGACACTTCTATCCGGAGATATCCCTTTGATCTGTTTCAATAGAAGTCTATGGGACTTGTTGCTAAGGTGCTCTTAATGGTTGCTAGGGCGTGGCTTGATAGCTTCACAATGATCCTGAGAGACTGATTGGTCGTCTGAGTAAAATGAGCCCACCCCCTCGTCTCTATGACACTGTGATCCAGAGCTATGTTCAATACAAATCCCTATGCCTTTTCATTTCATGGGCCGCCCTACACCATTATAAGTCAATTGGGGCATTTTTGGGCAGCTCCTGCCCCCAGGGGTGCAGCTTTTACCCCATATTGAGGTATGCTCTTACAGAGCCTGCCAGCCTCTTCAAATGTGGCAAATCACACGCTTCTACGAAATCCTCGCTTGGAGCTGTGACGCGTCAAAGTTTGTCTCAATGTTAAGTCTATGGGATTTTTCGGCTGCTTTTTTGCCCCTGGGGCAAGTACCGCACTCCGATCGCTTATAAAAGTCATAGCACACGTGTCCTCAATAGGTCGCTCGATTTGACACCTCATTCGTGGGTCTACGCCAAACGGTGCGGGACGAGTTAGGTGCCGAAGTTTTGTTAAGAGATATAAAAAATAAGAAAATATAAAAATAATAAGAATAACTAGATAGGTACATTTCCTGAAGAAAATGTGAGTGGTGCTTGCCGTGGCAAAACTCGTCAAATAGCCTGCTTGAAAAGAACAGAAATTGTGGTCATAAATAAATCAACCCAGAAGTCTGTATAATGTTCTGGTGCAGAAATATGTGATTTGTTAGTAGGTTGCTAGGGTAACCCCATGTGGTTGCTAGGCAGTTACCATAGTGATACTAATCAAGTGTCCTTGCCATCCTGATTGAAATAAGTCAAACCGGAAGTCTGTATGTTTTTGTGATGCAGAGATATGTGATTTGTTACTCGGTTGCTAGGGTAAGCCCATCTGGTTGCTAGGCAGTTACCATAGTGATACTAATGAAGTCTCCTTTCCATCCTGATTGAAATAAGTCAACCCGGAAGTCTCTACGCTTTTCTGATGCAGAGATATGTGATTTGTTACTCGGTTGCTAGGGTAACCCCATCTGGTTGCTAGGCAGTTACCATAGTGATACTAATCAAGTGTCCTTGCCATCCTGATTGAAATAAATCAACCCAGAAGTCTCTCTGATTTTCTGGTGCAGAGATATAGTTACTGCTAAACGGTTGCTAGGGTACTCTGTTTAGTTGCTAGGGAGTGGCTTGGCAGCTGCCAATCATGAATCTCCAAAGGCTGCTTGTCAGTATGAATGATATAAACCAACTCCCATGCCTCTGTGACATTCAGAATGGAAGATATCCCTCTATGGATTTTGGTTGTTAAGGTGCTCGACAATGGTTGCTAGGGAGGGGCTAGGAAGTGTTGATTTGATGCATGATTGGCTGTTTGCTGTCCCGAGTAAAACGAGACCACCCTTGTGTTTCTATGACACTTCTATCCGGAGATATCCCTTTGATCTGTTTCAATAGAAGTCTATGGGACTTGTTGCTAAGGTGCTCTTAATGGTTGCTAGGGCGTGGCTTGATAGCTTCACAATGATCCTGAGAGACTGATTGGTCGTCTGAGTAAAATGAGCCCACCCCTCGTCTCTATGACACTGTGATCCAGAGCTATGTTCAATACAAATCCCTATGCCTTTTCATTTCAGGGGCCGTCCTACACCATTATAAGTCAATTGGGGCATTTTTGGGCAGCTCCTGCCCCCCAGGGGTGCAGCTTTTACCCCATATTGAGGTATGCTCTTACAGAGCCTGCCAGCCTCTTCAAATGTGGCAAATCACACGCTTCTACGAAATCCTCGCTTGGAGCTGTGACGCGCCAAAGTTTGTCTCAATGTTAAGTCTATGGGATTTTTCGGCTGCTTTTTTGCCCCTGGGGCAAGTACCGCACTCCGATCGCTTATAAAAGTCATAGCACACGTGTCCTCAATAGGCCGCTCGATTTGACACCTCATTCGTGGGTCTACGCCAAACGGTGCGGGACGAGTTAGGTGCCGAAGTTTTGTTAAGAGATATAAAATAAAATAAGAAAATAATAAGTATGAGATTACATGATGCTTGAAGCAACTAACTAGATAGGTACATTTCCTGAAGAAAATGTGAGTGGTGCTTGCCGTGGCAAAACTCGTCAAATAGCCTGCTTGAAAAGAACAGAAATTGTGGTCATAAATAAATCAACCCAGAAGTCTGTATAATGTTCTGGTGCAGAAATATGTGATTTGTTAGTAGGTTGCTAGGGTAACCCCATGTGGTTGCTAGGCAGTTACCATAGTGATACTAATCAAGTGTCCTTGCCATCCTGATTGAAATAAGTCAAACCGGAAGTCTGTATGTTTTTGTGATGCAGAGATATGTGATTTGTTACTCGGTTGCTAGGGTAAGCCCATCTGGTTGCTAGGCAGTTACCATAGTGATACTAATGAAGTCTCCTTTCCATCCTGATTGAAATAAGTCAACCCGAAGTCTCTACGTTTTTCTGATGCAGAGATATGTGATTTGTTACTCGGTTGCTAGGGTAACCCCATCTGGTTGCTAGGCAGTTACCATAGTGATACTAATCAAGTGTCCTTGCCATCCTGATTGAAATAAATCAACCCAGAAGTCTCTCTGATTTTCTGGTGCAGAGATATAGTTACTGCTAAACGGTTGCTAGGGTACTCTGTTTAGTTGCTAGGAGTGGCTTGGCAGCTGCCAATCATGAATCTCCAAAGGCTGCTTGTCAGTATGAATGATATAAACCAACTCCCATGCCTCTGTGACATTCAGAATGGAAGATATCCCTCTATGGATTTTGGTTGTTAAGGTGCTCGACAATGGTTGCTAGGAGGGGCTAGGAAGTGTTGATTTGATGCATGATTGGCTGTTTGCTGTCCCGAGTAAAACGAGACCACCCTTGTGTTTCTATGACACTTCTATCCGGAGATATCCCTTTGATCTGTTTCAATAGAAGTCTATGGGACTTGTTGCTAAGGTGCTCTTAATGGTTGCTAGGGCGTGGCTTGATAGCTTCACAATGATCCTGAGAGACTGATTGGTCGTCTGAGTAAAATGAGCCCACCCCCTCGTCTCTATGACACTGTGATCCAGAGCTATGTTCAATACAAATCCCTATGCCTTTTCATTTCAGGGGCCGTCCTACACCATTATAAGTCAATTGGGGCATTTTTGGGCAGCTCCTGCCCCCAGGGGTGCAGCTTTTACCCCATATTGAGGTATGCTCTTACAGAGCCTGCCAGCCTCTTCAAATGTGGCAAATCACACGCTTCTACGAAATCCTCGCTTGGAGCTGTGACGCGTCAAAGTTTGTCTCAATGTTAAGTCTATGGGATTTTTCGGCTGCTTTTTTGCCCCTGGGGCAAGTACCGCACTCCGATCGCTTATAAAAGTCATAGCACACGTGTCCTCAATAGGTCGCTCGATTTGACACCTCATTCGTGGGTCTACGCCAAACGGTGCGGGACGAAGTTAGGTGCCGAAGTTTTGTTAAGAGATATAAAAAATAAGAAAAATAAAAATAATAAAAATAACTAGATAGGTACATTTCCTGAAGAAAATGTGAGTGGTGCTTGCCGTGGCAAAACTCGTCAAACAGCATGTTGTAACTTGAAAAGAACAAAAATTATGGTCATAAATAAATCAACCCAGAAGTCTGTACGATTTTCTGGTGCAGAAATATGTGATTTGTTACTCGGTTGCTAGGGTAAGCCCGTGTGGTTGCTATGCAGTTACCAAGGTAATACAATACATGGCTCCTTTCCATCCTGAGTGAAATAAGTCAACCCGAAGTCTGTAGTGTGTTCTGGTGCAGAGATATGTGATATGTTGCTCGGTTGCTAGGGTAACTCCATCTGGTTGCTAGGCAGTTACCATAGTGATACTAATCAAGTCTCCTGGCCATCCTGATTAAAATAAATCAACCCGGAAGTCTCTATGTTTTTGTGATGCAGAGATATGTGATTTTTTACTCGGTTGCTAGGGTAACCCCATCTGGTTGCTAGGCAGATACCATAGTGATACTAATCAAGTGTCCTTGCCATCCTTATTGAAATAAGTCAACCCGAAGTCTCTACGCTTTTCTGATGCAGAGATATGTGATTTGTTACTCGGTTGCTAGGGTAAGCCCATCTGGTTGCTAGGCAGTTACCATAGTGATACTAATGAAGTCTCCTTGCCATCCTGATTGAAATAAGTCAACCCGAAGTCTCTATGTTTTTGTGATGCAGAGATATGTGATTTTTTACTCGGTTGCTAGGGTAACCCCATCTGGTTGCTAGGCAGATACCATAGTGATACTAATCAAGTGTCCTTGCCATCCTTATTGAAATAAGTCAACCCGAAGTCTCTACGCTTTTCTGATGCAGAGATATGTGATTTGTTACTCGGTTGCTAGGGTAAGCCCATCTGGTTGCTAGGCAGTTACCATAGTGATACTAATGAAGTCTCCTTGCCATCCTGATTGAAGTAAGTCAACCCGGAAGTCTCTATGTTTTTGTGATGCAGAGATATGTGATTTGTTACTCGGTTGCTAGGGTAAGCCCATCTGGTTGCTAGGCAGTTACCATAGTGATACTAATGAAGTGTCCTTGCCATCCTGATTGAAATAAGTCAACCCGAAGTCTCTACGCTTTTCTGATGCAGAGATATGTGATTTGTTACTCGGTTGCTAGGGTAACCCCATCTGGTTGCTAGGCAGTTAACATAGTGATACTTATCAAGTCTCCTTGCCATCCTGATTGAAATAAATCAACCCAGAAGTCTCTCTGATTTTCTGGTGCAGAGATATAGTTACTGCTAAACGGTTGCTAGGGTACTCTGTGTAGTTGCTAGGGAGTGGCTTGGCAGCTGCCAATCATGAATCTCCAAAGGCTGCTTGTCAGTATGAATGATATAAACCAACTCCCATGCCTCTGTGACATTCAGAATGGAAGATATCCCTCTATGGATTTTGGTTGTTAAGGTGCTCGACAATGGTTGCTAGGGAGGGGCTAGGAAGTGTTGAAGTGATGCATGATTGGCTGTTTGCTGTCCCGAGTCAAACGAGACCACCCTTGTGTTTCTATGACACTTCTATCCGGAGATATCCCTTTGATCTTTTTCAATAGAAGTCTATGGGACTTGTTGCTAAGGTGCTCTTAATGGTTGCTAGGGCGTGGCTTGATAGCTTCACAATGATCCAGAGAGACTGATTGGTTGTCTGAGTAAAATGAGCCCACCCCCTCGTCTCTATGACACTGTGATCCAGAGCTATGTTCAATACAAATCCCTATGCCTTTTCATTTCATGGGCCGTCCTACACCATTATAAGTCAATTGGGGCATTTTTGGGCAGCTCCTGCCCCCAGGGGTGCAACTTTTACCCCATATTGAGGTATGCTCTTACAGAGCCTGCCAGCCTCTTCAAATGTGGCAAATCACACGCTTCTACGAAATCCTCGCTTGGAGCTGTGACGCGTCAAAGTTTGTCTCAATGTTAAGTCTATGGGATTTTTCGCCGCTTTTTTGCCCCTGGGGCAAATACCGCACTCCGATCGCTTATAAAAGTCATAGCACACGTGTCCTCAATAGGCCGCTCGATTTGATACCTCATTCGTGGGTCTACGCCAAACGGTGCGGGACGAGTTAGGTGCCGAAGTTTTGTTAAGAGATATAATAAAAATAAAAATAAAAAGTATAATAAGTATGTGAGATTACAATAGTGATGCTTTGCAAGCACCACTAACTAGATAGGTACATTTCCTGAAGAAAATGTGAGTGGTGCTTGCCGTGGCAAAACTCGTCAAATAGCCTGCTTGAAAAGAACAGAAATTGTGGTCATAAATAAATCAACCCAGAAGTCTGTATAATGTTCTGGTGCAGAAATATGTGATTTGTTAGTAGGTTGCTAGGGTAACCCCATGTGGTTGCTAGGCAGTTACCATAGTGATACTAATCAAGTGTCCTTGCCATCCTGATTGAAATAAGTCAAACCGGAAGTCTGTATGTTTTTGTGATGCAGAGATATGTGATTTGTTACTCGGTTGCTAGGGTAAGCCCATCTGGTTGCTAGGCAGTTACCATAGTGATACTAATGAAGTCTCCTTTCCATCCTGATTGAAATAAGTCAACCCGAAGTCTCTACGCTTTTCTGATGCAGAGATATGTGATTTGTTACTCGGTTGCTAGGGTAACCCCATCTGGTTGCTAGGCAGTTACCATAGTGATACTAATCAAGTGTCCTTGCCATCCTGATTGAAATAAATCAACCCAGAAGTCTCTCTGATTTTCTGGTGCAGAGATATAGTTACTGCTAAACGGTTGCTAGGGTACTCTGTTTAGTTGCTAGGAGTGGCTTGGCAGCTGCCAATCATGAATCTCCAAAGGCTGCTTGTCAGTATGAATGATATAAACCAACTCCCATGCCTCTGTGACATTCAGAATGGAAGATATCCCTCTATGGATTTTGGTTGTTAAGGTGCTCGACAATGGTTGCTAGGGAGGGGCTAGGAAGTGTTGATTTGATGCATGATTGGCTGTTTGCTGTCCCGAGTAAAACGAGACCACCCTTGTGTTTCTATGACACTTCTATCCGGAGATATCCCTTTGATCTGTTTCAATAGAAGTCTATGGGACTTGTTGCTAAGGTGCTCTTAATGGTTGCTAGGGCGTGGCTTGATAGCTTCACAATGATCCTGAGAGACTGATTGGTCGTCTGAGTAAAATGAGCCCACCCCCTCGTCTCTATGACACTGTGATCCAGAGCTATGTTCAATACAAATCCCTATGCCTTTTCATTTCATGGGCCGTCCTACACCATTATAAGTCAATTGGGGCATTTTTGGGCAGCTCCTGCCCCCCAGGGGTGCAGCTTTTACCCCATATTGAGGTATGCTCTTACAGAGCCTGCCAGCCTCTTCAAATGTGGCAAATCACACGCTTCTACGAAATCCTCGCTTGGAGCTGTGACGCGTCAAAGTTTGTCTCAATGTTAAGTCTATGGGATTTTTCGGCTGCTTTTTTGCCCCTGGGGCAAGTACCGCACCTCGATCGCTTATAAAAGTCATAGCACACGTGTCCTCAATAGGTCGCTCGATTTGACACCTCATTCGTGGGTCTACGCCAAACGGTGCGGGACGAGTTAGGTGCCGAAGTTTTGTTAAGAGATATAAAAATAAAAATAAAAATAAAAATAATAAGTATGTGAGATTACAATAGTGATGCTTTGCAAGCACCACTAACTAGATAGGTACATTTCCTGAAGAAAATGTGAGTGGTGCTTGCCGTGGCAAAACTCGTCAAATAGCCTGCTTGAAAAGAACAGAAATTGTGGTCATAAATAAATCAACCCAGAAGTCTGTATAATGTTCTGGTGCAGAAATATGTGATTTGTTAGTAGGTTGCTAGGGTAACCCCATGTGGTTGCTAGGCAGTTACCATAGTGATACTAATCAAGTGTCCTTGCCATCCTGATTGAAATAAGTCAAACCGAAGTCTGTATGTTTTTGTGATGCAGAGATATGTGATTTGTTACTCGGTTGCTAGGGTAAGCCCATCTGGTTGCTAGGCAGTTACCATAGTGATACTAATGAAGTCTCCTTTCCATCCTGATTGAAATAAGTCAACCCGAAGTCTCTACGCTTTTCTGATGCAGAGATATGTGATTTGTTACTCGGTTGCTAGGGTAACCCCATCTGGTTGCTAGGCAGTTACCATAGTGATACTAATCAAGTGTCCTTGCCATCCTGATTGAAATAAATCAACCCAGAAGTCTCTCTGATTTTCTGGTGCAGAGATATAGTTACTGCTAAACGGTTGCTAGGGTACTCTGTGTAGTTGCTAGGAGTGGCTTGGCAGCTGCCAATCATGAATCTCCAAAGGCTGCTTGTCAGTATGAATGATATAAACCAACTCCCATGCCTCTGTGACATTCAGAATGGAAGATATCCCTCTATGGATTTTGGTTGTTAAGGTGCTCGACAATGGTTGCTAGGGAGGGGCTAGGAAGTGTTGATGTGATGCATGATTGGCTGTTTGCTGTCCCGAGTCAAACGAGACCACCCTTGTGTTTCTATGACACTTCTATCCGGAGATATCCCTTTGATCTGTTTCAATAGAAGTCTATGGGACTTGTTGCTAAGGTGCTCTTAATGGTTGCTAGGGCGTGGCTTGATAGCTTCACAATGATCCTGAGAGACTGATTGGTCGTCTGAGTAAAATGAGCCCACCCCCTCGTCTCTATGACACTGTGATCCAGAGCTATGTTCAATACAAATCCCTATGCCTTTTCATTTCATGGGCCGTCCTACACCATTATAAGTCAATTGGGGCATTTTTGGGCAGCTCCTGCCCCCAGGGGTGCAACTTTTACCCCATATTGAGGTATGCTCTTACAGAGCCTGCCAGCCTCTTCAAATGTGGCAAATCACACGCTTTCTACGAAATCCTCGCTTGGAGCTGTGACGCGTCAAAGTTTGTCTCAATGTTAAGTCTATGGGATTTTTCGGCCGCTTTTTTGCCCCTGGGGCAAATACCGCACTCCGATCGCTTATAAAAGTCATAGCACACGTGTCCTCAATAGGCCGTTCGATTTGACACCTCATTCGTGGGTCTACGCCAAACGGTGCGGGACGAGTTAGGTGCCGAAGTTTTGTTAAGAGATATAATAAAATAAAAATAAAAGTATAATAAGTATGTGAGATTACAATAGTATGCTTTGAAGCACCACTAACTAGATAGGTACATTTCCTGAAGAAAATGTGAGTGGTGCTTGCCGTGGCAAAACTCGTCAAATAGCCTGCTTGAAAAGAACAGAAATTGTGGTCATAAATAAATCAACCCAGAAGTCTGTATAATGTTCTGGTGCAGAAATATGTGATTTGTTAGTAGGTTGCTAGGGTAACCCCATGTGGTTGCTAGGCAGTTACCATAGTGATACTAATCAAGTGTCCTTGCCATCCTGATTGAAATAAGTCAAACCGGAAGTCTGTATGTTTTTGTGATGCAGAGATATGTGATTTGTTACTCGGTTGCTAGGGTAAGCCCATCTGGTTGCTAGGCAGTTACCATAGTGATACTAATGAAGTCTCCTTTCCATCCTGATTGAAATAAGTCAACCCGAAGTCTCTACGCTTTTCTGATGCAGAGATATGTGATTTGTTACTCGGTTGCTAGGGTAACCCCATCTGGTTGCTAGGCAGTTACCATAGTGATACTAATCAAGTGTCCTTGCCATCCTGATTGAAATAAATCAACCCAGAAGTCTCTCTGATTTTCTGGTGCAGAGATATAGTTACTGCTAAACGGTTGCTAGGGTACTCTGTTTAGTTGCTAGGAGTGGCTTGGCAGCTGCCAATCATGAATCTCCAAAGGCTGCTTGTCAGTATGAATGATATAAACCAACTCCCATGCCTCTGTGACATTCAGAATGGAAGATATCCCTCTATGGATTTTGGTTGTTAAGGTGCTCGACAATGGTTGCTAGGGAGGGGCTAGGAAGTGTTGATTTGATGCATGATTGGCTGTTTGCTGTCCCGAGTAAAACGAGACCACCCTTGTGTTTCTATGACACTTCTATCCGGAGATATCCCTTTGATCTGTTTCAATAGAAGTCTATGGGACTTGTTGCTAAGGTGCTCTTAATGGTTGCTAGGGCGTGGCTTGATAGCTTCACAATGATCCTGAGAGACTGATTGGTCGTCTGAGTAAAATGAGCCCACCCCTCGTCTCTATGACACTGTGATCCAGAGCTATGTTCAATACAAATCCCTATGCCTTTTCATTTCAGGGGCCGTCCTACACCATTATAAGTCAATTGGGGCATTTTTGGGCAGCTCCTGCCCCCAGGGGTGCAGCTTTTACCCCATATTGAGGTATGCTCTTACAGAGCCTGCCAGCCTCTTCAAATGTGGCAAATCACACGTTTCTACGAAATCCTCGCTTGGAGCTGTGACGCGTCAAAGTTTGTCTCAATGTTAAGTCTATGGGATTTTTCGGCTGCTTTTTTGCCCCTGGGGCAAGTACCGCACTCCGATCGCTTATAAAAGTCATAGCACACGTGTCCTCAATAGGTCGTTCGATTTGACACCTCATTCGTGGGTCTACGCCAAACGGTGCGGGACGAGTTAGGTGCCAAAGTTTTGTTAAGAGATATAAAATAAAATAAAAATAAAAATAATAAGTATGTGAGATTACAATAGTGATGCTTTGCAAGCACCACTAACTAGATAGGTACATTTCCTGAAGAAAATGTGAGTGGTGCTTGCCGTGGCAAAACTCGTCAAATAGCCTGCTTGAAAAGAACAGAAATTGTGGTCATAAATAAATCAACCCAGAAGTCTGTATAATGTTCTGGTGCAGAAATATGTGATTTGTTAGTAGGTTGCTAGGGTAACCCCATGTGGTTGCTAGGCAGTTACCATAGTGATACTAATCAAGTGTCCTTGCCATCCTGATTGAAATAAGTCAAACCGAAGTCTGTATGTTTTTGTGATGCAGAGATATGTGATTTGTTACTCGGTTGCTAGGGTAAGCCCATCTGGTTGCTAGGCAGTTACCATAGTGATACTAATGAAGTCTCCTTTCCATCCTGATTGAAATAAGTCAACCCGAAGTCTCTACGTTTTCTGATGCAGAGATATGTGATTTGTTACTCGGTTGCTAGGGTAACCCCATCTGGTTGCTAGGCAGTTACCATAGTGATACTAATCAAGTGTCCTTGCCATCCTGATTGAAATAAATCAACCCAGAAGTCTCTCTGATTTTCTGGTGCAGAGATATAGTTACTGCTAAACGGTTGCTAGGGTACTCTGTTTAGTTGCTAGGAGTGGCTTGGCAGCTGCCAATCATGAATCTCCAAAGGCTGCTTGTCAGTATGAATGATATAAACCAACTCCCATGCCTCTGTGACATTCAGAATGGAAGATATCCCTCTATGGATTTTGGTTGTTAAGGTGCTCGACAATGGTTGCTAGGGAGGGGCTAGGAAGTGTTGATTTGATGCATGATTGGCTGTTTGCTGTCCCGAGTCAAACGAGACCACCCTTGTGTTTCTATGACACTTCTATCCGGAGATATCCCTTTGATCTGTTTCAATAGAAGTCTATGGGACTTGTTGCTAAGGTGCTCTTAATGGTTGCTAGGGCGTGGCTTGATAGCTTCACAATGATCCTGAGAGACTGATTGGTCGTCTGAGTAAAATGAGCCCACCCCCTCGTCTCTATGACACTGTGATCCAGAGCTATGTTCAATACAAATCCCTATGCCTTTTCATTTCATGGGCCGCCCTACACCATTATAAGTCAATTGGGGCATTTTTGGGCAGCTCCTGCCCCCAGGGGTGCAACTTTTACCCCATATTGAGGTATGCTCTTACAGAGCCTGCCAGCCTCTTCAAATGTGGCAAATCACACGTTTCTACTGAAATCCTCGCTTGGAGCTGTGACGCGTCAAAGTTTGTCTCAATGTTAAGTCTATGGGATTTTTCGGCCGCTTTTTGCCCCTGGGGCAAATACCGCACCTCGATCGCTTATAAAAGTCATAGCACACGTGTCCTCAATAGGTCGTTCGATTTGACACCTCATTCGTGGGTCTACGCCAAACGGTGCGGGACGAGTTAGGTGCCGAAGTTTTGTTAAGAGATATAAAAATATAAGATAAAATAATAAGTATGTGAGATTACATAAGTAAATAACTAGATAGGTACATTTCCTGAAGAAAATGTGAGTGGTGCTTGCCGTGGCAAAACTCGATCAAATAGCCTGCTTGAAAAGAACAGAAATTGTGGTCATAAATAAATCAACCCAGAAGTCTGTATAATGTTCTGGTGCAGAAATATGTGATTTGTTAGTAGGTTGCTAGGGTAACCCCATGTGGTTGCTAGGCAGTTACCATAGTGATACTAATCAAGTGTCCTTGCCATCCTGATTGAAATAAGTCAAACCGGAAGTCTGTATGTTTTTGTGATGCAGAGATATGTGATTTGTTACTCGGTTGCTAGGGTAAGCCCATCTGGTTGCTAGGCAGTTACCATAGTGATACTAATGAAGTCTCCTTTCCATCCTGATTGAAATAAGTCAACCCGGAAGTCTCTACGTTTTTCTGATGCAGAGATATGTGATTTGTTACTCGGTTGCTAGGGTAACCCCATCTGGTTGCTAGGCAGTTACCATAGTGATACTAATCAAGTGTCCTTGCCATCCTGATTGAAATAAATCAACCCAGAAGTCTCTCTGATTTTCTGGTGCAGAGATATAGTTACTGCTAAACGGTTGCTAGGGTACTCTGTTTAGTTGCTAGGGAGTGGCTTGGCAGCTGCCAATCATGAATCTCCAAAGGCTGCTTGTCAGTATGAATGATATAAACCAACTCCCATGCCTCTGTGACATTCAGAATGGAAGATATCCCTCTATGGATTTTGGTTGTTAAGGTGCTCGACAATGGTTGCTAGGGAGGGGCTAGGAAGTGTTGATTTGATGCATGATTGGCTGTTTGCTGTCCCGAGTAAAACGAGACCACCCTTGTGTTTCTATGACACTTCTATCCGGAGATATCCCTTTGATCTGTTTCAATAGAAGTCTATGGGACTTGTTGCTAAGGTGCTCTTAATGGTTGCTAGGGCGTGGCTTGATAGCTTCACAATGATCCTGAGAGACTGATTGGTCGTCTGAGTAAAATGAGCCCACCCCTCGTCTCTATGACACTGTGATCCAGAGCTATGTTCAATACAAATCCCTATGCCTTTTCATTTCAGGGGCCGTCCTACACCATTATAAGTCAATTGGGGCATTTTTGGGCAGCTCCTGCCCCCAGGGGTGCAGCTTTTACCCCATATTGAGGTATGCTCTTACAGAGCCTGCCAGCCTCTTCAAATGTGGCAAATCACACGCTTCTACTGAAATCCTCGCTTGGAGCTGTGACGCGTCAAAGTTTGTCTCAATGTTAAGTCTATGGGATTTTTCGGCTGCTTTTTTGCCCCTGGGGCAAGTACCGTACTCCGATCGCTTATAAAAGTCATAGCACACGTGTCCTCAATAGGCCGCTCGATTTGACACCTCATTCGTGGGTCTACGCCAAACGGTGCGGGACGAGTTAGGTGCCGAAGTTTTGTTAAGAGATATAAAAAATAAGAAAAATAAAAATAACTAGATAGGTACATTTCCTGAAGAAAATGTGAGTGGTGCTTGCCGTGGCAAAACTCGTCAAACAGCATGTTGTAACTTGAAAAGAAAAAAATTATGGTCATAAATAAATCAGCCCAGAAGTCTGTACGATTTTCTGGTGCAGAAATATGTGATTTGTTACTCGGTTGCTAGGGTAAGCCCATGTGGTTGCTATGCAGTTACCAAGGTAATACAATACATGGCTCCTTTCCATCCTGAGTGAAATAAGTCAACCCGAAGTCTGTAGTGTTTTCTGGTGCAGAGATATGTGATTTGTTACTCGGTTGCTAGGGTAACCCCATCTGGTTGCTAGGCAGTTACCATAGTGATAGTAATCAAGTGTCCTTGCGATCCTGAGTGAAATAAATCAACCCGAAGTCAGTACTATTTTCTGGTGCAGAGATATGTGATTTGTTACTCGGTTGCTAGGGTAACCCCATCTGGTTGCTAGGCAGTTACCATAGTGATAGTAATCAAGTGTCCTTGCCATCCTGATTGAAATAAGTCAACCCAGAAGTATCTACGTTTTCTGATGCAGAGATATGTGATTTGTTACTCGGTTGCTAGGGTAACCCCATGTGGTTGCTAGGCAGTTACCATATTGATACTAATGAAGTGTCCTTGCCATCCTGGTTGAAATAAATCAACCTGGAAGTCTGTACTCTTTCTGGTGCCGAGATATGTGATTTGTTTCTCGGTTGCTAGGGTAACCCCATCTGGTTGCTAGGCAGTTACCATAGTGATAGTAATGAAGTGTCCTTGCCATCCTGAGTGAAATAAATCAACCCGAAGTCAGTACTATTTTCTGGTGCAGAGATATGTGATTTGTTACTCGGTTGCTAGGGTAACCCCATCTGGTTGCTAGGCAGTAATCATAGTGATACTAATCAAGTGTCCTTGCCATCCTGATTGAAATAAGTCAACCCGAAGTCTCTACGTTTTTCTGATGCAGAGATATGTGATTTGTCACTCGGTTGCTAGGGTAAGCTCATGTGGTTGCTAGGCAGTTACCATAGTGATACTAATGAAGTGTCCTTGCCATCCTGATTGAAATAAGTCAACCCGGAAGTCTGTACGCTTTTCTGATGCAGAGATATGTGATTTGTTACTCGGTTGCTAGGGTAAGCCCATCTGGTTGCTAGGCAGTTAACATAGTGATACTTATCAAGTGTCCTTGCCATCCTGATTGAAATAAGTCAACCCGAAGTCTCTATGTTTTTGTGATGCAGAGATATGTGATTTGTTACTCGGTTGCTAGGGTAAGCCCATCTGGTTGCTAGGCAGTTACCATAGTGATACTAATGAAGTGTCCTTGCCATCCTGATTGAAATAAGTCAACCCGGAAGTCTCTACGCTTTTCTGATGCAGAGATATGTGATTTGTTACTCGGTTGCTAGGGTAACCCCATCTGGTTGCTAGGCAGTTAACATAGTGATACTTATCAAGTGTCCTTGCCATCCTGATTGAAATAAATCAACCCAGAAGTCTCTCTGATTTTCTGGTGCAGAGATATAGTTACTGCTAAACGGTTGCTAGGGTACTCTGTGTAGTTGCTAGGGAGTGGCTTGGCAGCTGCCAATCATGAATCTCCAAAGGCTGCTTGTCAGTATGAATGATATAAACCAACTCCCATGCCTCTGTGACATTCAGAATGGAAGATATCCCTCTATGGATTTTGGTTGTTAAGGTGCTCGACAATGGTTGCTAGGGAGGGGCTAGGAAGTGTTGAAGTGATGCATGATTGGCTGTTTGCTGTCCCGAGTCAAACGAGACCACCCTTGTGTTTCTATGACACTTCTATCCGGAGATATCCCTTTGATCTGTTTCAATAGAAGTCTATGGGACTTGTTGCTAAGGTGCTCTTAATGGTTGCTAGGGCGTGGCTTGATAGCTTCACAATGATCCAGAGAGACTGATTGGTCGTCTGAGTAAAATGAGCCCACCCCCTCGTCTCTATGACACTGTGATCCAGAGCTATGTTCAATACAAATCCCTATGCCTTTTCATTTCATGGGCCGTCCTACACCATTATAAGTCAATTGGGGCATTTTTGGGCAGCTCCTGCCCCCAGGGGTGCAACTTTTACCCCATATTGAGGTATGCTCTTACAGAGCCTGCCAGCCTCTTCAAATGTGGCAAATCACACGCTTCTACGAAATCCTCGCTTGGAGCTGTGACGCGTCAAAGTTTGTCTCAATGTTAAGTCTATGGGATTTTTCGGCCGCTTTTTTGCCCCTGGGGCAAATACCGCACTCCGATCGCTTATAAAAGTCATAGCACACGTGTCCTCAATAGGCCGCTCGATTTGATACCTCATTCGTGGGTCTACGCCAAACGGTGCGGGACGAGTTAGGTGCCGAAGTTTTGTTAAGAGATATAATAAAAATAAAAATAAAAAGTATAATAAGTATGTGAGATTACAATAGTGATGCTTTGCAAGCACCACTAACTAGATAGGTACATTTCCTGAAGAAAATGTGAGTGGTGCTTGCCGTGGCAAAACTCGCCAAACAGCATGTTGTAACTTGAAAAGAACAAAAATTATGGTCATAAATAAATCAACCCAGAAGTCTGTACGATTTTCTGGTGCAGAAATATGTGATTTGTTACTCGGTTGCTAGGGTAAGCCCATGTGGTTGCTATGCAGTTACCAAGGTAATACAATACATGGCTCCTTTCCATCCTGAGTGAAATAAGTCAACCCGAAGTCTGTAGTGTGTTCTGGTGCAGAGATATGTGATATGTTGCTCGGTTGCTAGGGTAACTCCATCTGGTTGCTAGGCAGTTACCATAGTGATACTAATCAAGTCTCCTGGCCATCCTGATTAAAATAAATCAACCCGGAAGTCTCTATGTTTTTGTGATGCAGAGATATGTGATTTGTTACTCGGTTGCTAGGGTAACCCCATCTGGTTGCTAGGCAGATACCATAGTGATACTAATCAAGTGTCCTTGCCATCCTTATTGAAATAAGTCAACCCGGAAGTCTCTACGCTTTTCTGATGCAGAGATATGTGATTTGTTACTCGGTTGCTAGGGTAAGCCCATCTGGTTGCTAGGCAGTTACCATAGTGATACTAATGAAGTCTCCTTGCCATCCTGATTGAAATAAGTCAACCCGAAGTCTCTATGTTTTTGTGATGCAGAGATATGTGATTTTTTACTCGGTTGCTAGGGTAACCCCATCTGGTTGCTAGGCAGATACCATAGTGATACTAATCAAGTGTCCTTGCCATCCTTATTGAAATAAGTCAACCCGGAAGTCTCTACGCTTTTCTGATGCAGAGATATGTGATTTGTTACTCGGTTGCTAGGGTAAGTCCATCTGGTTGCTAGGCAGTTACCATAGTGATACTAATGAAGTCTCCTTGCCATCCTGATTGAAGTAAGTCAACCCGGAAGTCTCTATGTTTTTGTGATGCAGAGATATGTGATTTGTTACTCGGTTGCTAGGGTAAGCCCATCTGGTTGCTAGGCAGTTACCATAGTGATACTAATGAAGTGTCCTTGCCATCCTGATTGAAATAAGTCAACCCGGAAGTCTCTACGCTTTTCTGATGCAGAGATATGTGATTTGTTACTTGGTTGCTAGGGTAACCCCATCTGGTTGCTAGGCAGTTAACATAGTGATACTTATCAAGTCTCCTTGCCATCCTGATTGAAATAAATCAACCCAGAAGTCTCTCTGATTTTCTGGTGCAGAGATATAGTTACTGCTAAACGGTTGCTAGGGTACTCTGTGTAGTTGCTAGGAGTGGCTTGGCAGCTGCCAATCATGAATCTCCAAAGGCTGCTTGTCAGTATGAATGATATAAACCAACTCCCATGCCTCTGTGACATTCAGAATGGAAGATATCCCTCTATGGATTTTGGTTGTTAAGGTGCTCGACAATGGTTGCTAGGGAGGGGCTAGGAAGTGTTGAAGTGATGCATGATTGGCTGTTTGCTGTCCCGAGTCAAACGAGACCACCCTTGTGTTTCTATGACACTTCTATCCGGAGATATCCCTTTGATCTTTTTCAATAGAAGTCTATGGGACTTGTTGCTAAGGTGCTCTTAATGGTTGCTAGGGCGTGGCTTGATAGCTTGACAATGATCCAGAGAGACTGATTGGTTGTCTGAGTAAAATGAGCCCACCCCTCGTCTCTATGACACTGTGATCCAGAGCTATGTTCAATACAAATCCCTATGCCTTTTCATTTCATGGGCCGTCCTACACCATTATAAGTCAATTGGGGCATTTTTGGGCAGCTCCTGCCCCCCAGGGGTGCAACTTTTACCCCATATTGAGGTATGCTCTTACAGAGCCTGCCAGCCTCTTCAAATGTGGCAAATCACACGTTTCTACGGAATCCTCGCTTGGAGCTGTGACGCGTCAAAGTTTGTCTCAATGTTAAGTCTATGGGATTTTTCGGCCGCTTTTTTGCCCCTGGGGCAAATACCGTACCCCCGATCGCTTATAAAAGTCATAGCACACGTGTCCTCAATAGGCCGTTCGATTTGATACCTCATTCGTGGGTCTACGCCAAACGGTGCGGGACGAGTTAGGTGCCGAAGTTTTGTTAAGAGATATAATAAAAATAAAAATAAAAAGTATAATAAGTATGTGAGATTACAATAGTGATGCTTTGCAAGCACCACTAATAAAAATAAAAAGTATAATAAGTATGTGAGATTACAATAGTGATGCTTTGCAAGCACCACTAAAAATAAAAAGTATAATAAGTATGTGAGATTACAATAGTGATGCTTTGCAAGCACCACTAAAAATAAAAAGTATAATAAGTATGTGAGATTACAATAGTGATGCTTTGCAAGCACCACTAATAATAAGTATGGCGAATAACAATAGTGATGCCTTGCCTTTGGCAAGCACCACTAATAATAAAAATAAGTATGTGAGATTACAATAGTGATGCTTTGCAAGCACCACTAATAATAAAAATAATAAGTATGTGAGATTACAATAGTGATGCTTTGCAAGCACCACTAATAATAATAAAAATAAGTATGTGAGATTACAATAGTGATGCTTTGCAAGCACCCCTAATAAAAATTAGTATGTGAGATTACAATAGTGATGCTTTGCAAGCGCCACTAATAATAATAAAAATAAGTATGTGAGATCACAATAGTGATGCTTTGCGAGCACCACTAATAATAATAAAAATA
>NW_026266726.1:0-23750 GCF_025860055.1 Xyrauchen texanus | reverse complement strand
GCGTAAAACTTAGAGCACGAAAGTTGTTCGGCCCGATGAGATCTACAAGTGTACCGAGTTTCATATTATTACATGCAAGCATGTTTGATATATGGACAAGTGTTCGAATCCCATTCCAGGGGCGCTGTCGAGCCCCCTGCCACGCCCGGTACCATCTTCGGCCCGGCCCTGATGGCCGCGGGTTCCGAGCCGTGTGCAAAGTTTCAAGAGTTTTCGAGCACGTTAAGGGCCCCAAAACCTTGAAAAACCAAAATAAAAGCATTCTCATTCAACAGCCAAATCAGCCCCCTCCCCCCAGACACAGAGAGACGTAGGGTCAGTGAGAGAGGCAGAGAAAATTCTCCAAAACATCCACATTCAAACCAAAATATCTGACTTTCTGTTGGTCTGAGCTAATGACTGTAAATTAGAAAGTTGTCCGGCTCGATGAGAACAATATAATTCCTGAGTTTTGTGACTGTGGGTCAAAGTGTAAAGCAACCCCCCCACTTTTGTCAAAAGGTGGTGCTACTGAGCCCCTGCACCACGCCCGTTTCTGAAACTTTGCACATGTCTACTGGCTAATAAATGTGATGTGTCTGTCGAGTTTCATGCAATTTCAAGTATGCTAAGAGTCTCAAAAGCATCAAAAAAGAATATTCGAGTTTGAAGCGTTGTCGCGGCAACAGTATCAAAGATATCAATAATCCTTTCACATGTCTACATCTGCCGTGTGTTTACATTATACACCTAAAGTTTTAAGTAAATCGGGTAAAAATAAGAGGGTGATTTCAAAGCATTGTGAAAGTGACACACTTCCTTCTGTCAGTTGGTGGCGCTATAACTTTGACTCACAATAGTCACATCCATGCGATCGGCCTCTTACAGCGAACACACTGCTGAAGTTTCATCGACATCAATTAATGTATGCAGAAGTTATAACACACTTCCTGTTTCTCTTTTCGCACCATCATTTCGTTTCCTCGCCACGGCCAAACCGTTCGACATATCAAAAATCCGCCGGCAATTTTTCATCCTCAATGTCTTGACTTCATGCTGACCGAGTTTCGTGACGATTGGTGGAATTCTCTAGGAGGAGTATTTCAAATTCCATTGCATGCGTTTTCCAAAAAACCCTAAATAGACGATTTCCTGTTGGGCTGAGGTAAAAAGTAAAAGTATGAAGGATATATGAAACGATGAGATCTATATGTGTACTGAGTTTCATATTATTACCTGCAAGCGTGTTTGATTTATGGACCAAGTTTTCGGACCCTGTTCCAGGGGCGCTGTCGAGCCCCCTGCCACGCCCGGTACCAGCTTCAGCCCGCCCTAATGGCCGCGGGTTCTGACCCGCGTGCAAAGTTTCAAGAGTTTTTGAGCACGTTAAGAGCCCCAAAAGTGCCCCAATAGTCGTAAAAAAATAATAATAATAACAATAATAATAAATATAGCTGCGAGCAGCGATGGCGGGCCTAAGCCGGTGGCACCGCCACCCCTGTGCCTTTAGGGTCGCTGTGCACGATGGGCAATAACGTAACCTCGCTTTGACTGTCGAGAAGACGTGTGCTGTAGAGCTCGCGATCAGCGTGGGCTCTGCAAAGTTCGCATGGAGGGCACATATCAACCACAAAGTATGTGTGAGCACCCTTCCGATACCTAAAATGAAAAATGAGACACCCTACGGTCTCATGGAGTTAATGGACACACTGAAATAAGTACACAAGACTGAAAATTCATATGAAGTGTGCCATTTGAGACAGGGACAGTGCCTAGGACCGTGGAACCACAATAGTCACATCTATGAGGTAATTCAAATGTAGAATAATTTTTGATGTCATAGGTCAATATCTTTTGCAGCACTTAAACGTGTTAATCCAGAAGGCCAGTATTTATCCGGAGGTGTCTGTTCAGGTTTATTAATGTAATTATAATTTACGCACTGCTGAAGTTTCATCGAGATCAGTTAATGTATGCAGAAGTTATAACACACTTCCTTGCTTTTATGCTGCCTTTATGTGCTTTTTGGAGCTTCAAAGTTCATTTGCAATGTGTTCCACATTCAAACCAAAATATCTGACTTTCTGTTGGTCTGTTTGTTCACTTGAGACATAAGAGGGTGATTTAAAAGCATTTTGAAAGTGACACACTCCCTTCTGCCAGTTGGTGGCGCTTATAACTTTGTCTCACAATAGTCATATCCATGTGACACACTGCTGAAGTTTCATCGAGATCAGTTAATGTATGCAGAAGTTATAACACACTTCCTTGCTTTTATGCTGCCTTTATGTGCTTTTTGAGCTTCAAAGTTCATTTGCAATGTGTTCCACATTCAAACCAAAATATCTGACTTTCTGTTGGTCTGTTTGTTCACTTGAGACATAAGAGGGTGATTTAAAAGCATTTTGAAAGTGACACACTCCCTTCTGCCAGTTGGTGGCGCTTATAACTTTGACTCACAGTAGTCACATCCATGCGACCGGCCTCTTCCCGCAAACACACTGCTGAAGTTTCATCGAGATCAGTTAATGTATGCAGAAGTTATAACACACTCCCTTCTTTTATGTTACTTTTGATGTGCTTTTTGAGCTTCAAAGTTAATTTGAAATGTGTTCCACATTCAAACCAAAATATCTGATTTTCTGTTGGTCTGTTTGTTCACTTGAGACATAAGAGGGTGATTTCAAAGCATTTTGAAAGTGACACACTTCCTTCTGCCAGTTGGTGGCGCTTATAACTTTGACTCACAGTAGTCACATCCATGCGACCGCCTCTTCCCGCAAAACACACTGCTGAAGTTTCATCGAGATCAGTTAATGTATGCAGAAGTTATAACACACTCCTTCTTTTATGTTACTTTTGATGTGCTTTTTGAGCTTCAAAGTTAATTTGAAATGTGTTCCACATTCAAACCAAAATATCTGACTTTCTGTTGGTCTGAGCTAATGACTGTAAATTAGAAAGTTGTTCGCCCCGACGAGATCTAGAAGTGTTCCGAAGTTTCATATTATTACATGCAAGCATGTTTGATATATGGACAAGTGTTTGAATCCCATTCCAGGTGTCGCTGTCGAGCCCCTGCCACGCTCGGGTACCAGATTCAGCCCGGCCCTGATGGCCGCGGGTTCTGACCTGTGTGCAAAGTTTCAAGAGTTTTCGAGCATGTTAAGGGCCCCAAAAGTCCCAGAATTTAAAAATCTAAACCCAACAGAGAACCCCCCTCCCTCACACACACACACACACAAAAAAAATTTGGCAGGCCCATTCTGTCTGTCAGACAGAGAGACACTGAGAGAAAAAACACAGAAAGGGAGGAGGAGGGGTCACTCAGAAAGAGAAAAATTTTAAGAAATCCACATTCAAACCACAATATCTGACTTTCTGTTGGTCGGAGCTAATGACTGTAAATTAGAAAGTTGTTCGGCTTGACGAGAACAATATACACGCCGAGTTTTGTAACTGTAGATAGAACTAACTAAGTTATAACACACTTTATGTGTCCATTTTTAGTCCTAAATCAATTTCTCGCCACGGCCAAACCGCTCGAGATATCAAAAATCCGTCCGCAATGTAGCATCCTCAATGTCTTGACTTCATGCCGACCGAGTTTGGTGGTGATTGATTCATTCTCTAGGAGGAAAATATATATTTCCAGAGCACGTGTTTCCAAACAACCCATAATAGACGACTTCCTGTTGGGCTGGCGTAAAACTTAGAGCACGAAAGTTGTTCGGCCCGACGAGATCTACAAGTGTACCGAAGTTTCATATCATTACATGCAAGCATGTTTGATATACTGGACAAGTGTTCGAATCCCATTCCAGGGGCGCTGTCGAGCCCCCTGCCACGCTCGGTACCATCTTCGCCCGCCCTGATGGCCGCGGGTTCCGACCTGCAGTGCAAAGTTTCAAGAGTTTTTGAGCACGTTAAGGGCCCCAAAACCTTGAAAAACAAAAATAAAAGCATTTCACTCATCAGCAAATCAGCCCCCTCCCCCAGACACAGAGAGACGTAGGGTCAGTGGGAGAGGCAGAGAAAATTCTCCAAAACATCCACATTCAAACCAAAATATCTGACTTTCTGTTGGTCTGAGCTAATGACTGTAAATTAGAAAGTTGTCCGGCTCGATGAGAACAATATAATTACTGAGTTTTGTGACTGTGGGTTAAAGTATAAAACCAACCCCTCACTTTTGTCAAAAGGTGGCGCTACTGAGCCCCTGCACCACGCCCGTTTCTGAAACTTTGCACATGTCTACTGGCTAATAAATGTGATGTGTCTGTCGAGTTTCATGCAATTTCAAGTATGCTAAGAGTCTCAAAAGCATCAAAAAGAATATTCGAAGTTTGAAGCATTGCCGCTGCAACAGTATCCAAGATATCAATAATCCTTTCACATGTCTACATCTGCCGTGTGTTTACATTACACACCAAAAGTTTTAAGTAAATCGGGTAAAAATAAGAGGGTGATTTCAAAGCATTTTGAAAGTGACACACTTCCTTCTGCCAGTTGGTGGCGCTATAACTTTGACTCACAATAGTCACATCCATGCGATCGGGCTCTTACAGCCAACAAACTGCTGAAGTTTCATCGAGATCAATTAATGTATGCAGAAGTTATAACACACTTCCTGTTTCTCTTTTCACGCCATCATTTCGCTTCTCGCCACGGCCAAACCGCTCGAGATATCAAAATCTGCCGGCAATTTTTCATCCTCAATGTCTTGACTTCATGCTGACCGAGTTTGCGTGGCGATTGGTGGAATTCTCTAGGAGGAGTATTTCAAATTCCATTGCATGCCTTTTCCAAACAACCCTAAATAGACGATTTCCTGTTGGGCTGAGGTAAAAGTAAAAGTATGAAGGATATATGAAACGATGAGATCTATATGTGTACCGAAGTTTCATATTATTACATGCAAGCGCGTTTGATTTATGGACCAAGTTTTCGACCTCGCTCCAGGGGCGCTGTCGAGCCCCCTGCCACGCTCGTACCAGCTTCAGCCCGCCCTAATGGCCGCGGGTTCTGACCCGGTGCAAAGTTTCAAGAGTTTTCGAAGCACGCTAAGAGCCCCAAAAGTGCCCCAATAGTCGTGAAAAAATAATAATCATAGTCATCCTAATCGAAAACAATAGGGCCTTGCCTTTTCAAGGCTTGGGCCCTAATTAAAGCTGCGAAAGCAGCGATGACGGCCCAAGCCGTGGCACCGCCACCCCTGGGCCTTTAGGGTCGCACAAGACGACGGGCAATAACGTAAGCTCGCTCGACCGCCGAGAAGATGTGCAAATTCCAAGAAATCCACATTCAAACCAAAATATCTGACTTTCTGTTGGTCTGTTTGTTCACTTGAGACATAAGGGGTGATTTAAAAGCATTTTGAAAGTGACACACTTCCTTCTGCCAGTTGGTGGCGCTTATAACTGACTCACAATAGCAACATCCATGCGATCGGCCTCTTACAGCTTAACACACTGCTGAAGTTTCACGAGATCAATTAATGTATGCAGAAGTTATAACAGACTTCCTGTTTCTCTTACTGCCTTCTGCCAGTTATTATAGGTTTTGTACTTTACTCACGCCCAATACCGACGTAGAAAATCATCCTCTTTGCATGCTAAAAAATATGCTTGGAAACATCACAGTGAGCGGTGCTTACTGTGAATGATACCTAATTGTACTACTGACTATTTAAACAGAGTAATTTTTATATGGTAGGTTTACTATTTTATTATTATATTTTATTACGGCTATAATGAACAGGCTGCAATGTCAAGATTGCAATGATGGAGTGTGTGTGTGTGTGTATTTGTAACCTTAAAGGGGTCATATAATGCCATTTTTGTACAAGTTAATATGAATCTTTAGGGTCTAAATGAAAACTTTGTAATATACTTTTATTAAAAATTCTCATTAGTGTTTTAAGAAAACACAAATTTTAACTGCTCAAAAACAGCTCCGCTTTCAGCACGCTGCTTCAGTGCATATGACTTTAAATGATAATGAGGTTTGGTCACCCCCCCTCCCTCCGTTCTGGGGGAATTGTAGTCTTGAATCATATGCATTTGCAAGATGTAAACAGTATTTTGCCAGTATTGTGTTACCATTCATCTTCATGCAGTTATAACTGTTTTTTGACATTACTTCTTAATCAGTAACATACAAGTAAACCAGGTGTAACTTAGTGTTACCATGTTAACTGTAACACCTGCGCATACAGTTTTTAATAACACAATAACCATAACGCTTGTTCATTATAAACGCAGGATTATGAATTATATTGAGAACGTCGTAACGTTATGGAAAACATGCCGTAATGTACCCTGAGTGTAAACATTAGCCACATGCAGTTTAGCGCTGTTTTGCTGAACTCACCTCTGAGTGCTGCTTTACCTGCAGTTGAGCGCTGTTAAACTCACCGATGAATGGTGTTGTACGCCACAATGAGCGCTGTTAAACTCACTCGATGAATGCGGTTGCCTATGAACGCCGCTAAACCTTTGCTGAGAGGGCACTTTGATATCAGATTGTGAGGGTTTTTAAAAATAAAAAACTGTTGGAGGGTCAGATAAAGATGATCTGGGGCCACCATTATACTAGCCCTGCCATAGATCATTCATTGTAGCCTATTCCTTTTATTTTTATTTATTGCAGTCTCACCCATTCGCAGCAGACCAAAAACGCACGTGCAGGTCCAGCTGTTTCGCTTTTGGTGGTGCTGATGAAGACTTTCGTTCAACATCAGCACTAACGTCCCGCGATTTTGGAAATTAGTCATCATCCGCTATTCCAAAGCGTGAATGGCTGATGGCTGTAGTTTGCTGGAGACCCTTGACAGCAGTTAGATATTTTTCACTTTTTGAATGAGACTCCAGCTCGTGACACCCAACATTCCCAATTTAATAGCTTTCTTGCATAAGCAGTAGGCTTCAAATGCGTTATTTGCAACTGGGTTTAACCAAGCACTAAATTCAGATTTTTCAGCCAAGTATCGCTAAACTTGCACTTCCTCATAGCTGAATAAAATCCGCTTAACGCCTTTTCTGTTGTATCCGAGAGACTTCGCCAATAACACGAAAGCTCAAAGCTGGCTGTTGCATGTTGGTCTATTTTGTAGTCATAATACAGCTAATTATATTTGGACTAGCTTAAATAAGAAACTACAACACCACGGAAGTAAAAAAAGAAACATTCCAAAGCTGCCATGGAGCATTTAAATGAGATTTACATGGACGTAGGAAAATTAAGACCTGTTAAAAATTATTTAAGACCTAGAACACAATACTTCAGCAAATTTAAGACTTTTAAGGCCTTAAATTGTGATTTTGAAATTTTTGACTTTTTAAGACTTTTTAAGACCCGTGGAAACCCTGTTTTTTTTTTTTTTTTTGTAGAGTATTTTTTTATTGTATCACCAAAGCAATGACGCCACTGACTCCGCTGAAGTATCCAGCATCTCTAAGGTCTGCAAATAACTCCATCCAGAACTGAGACCTATATACATTTTGAAGAGTCCTCAAGCTGATGCTTACACCGGTACAGCTGCATTTAGTGGCCCTCGTTAAAATATTGAACGCAATGATGCAGTATGTCTTGTTTTTCCGCCTGGTCCGTGCCTTTTAAAATCTCCAAACACCGCTTCTCAACAGTCAACACGCATAAGTGTTCTTCTTAACGCTAAAACAACGAGAATACAGAAAATGTGCTTTAGACCTCCATCTAGTGGTTATATTATAGAATTAAAGGAGAAATTACATATGAGACAGCTTTATAACTGAAATAGACAAGTTTAATATAACTATACTGATAAGTGTATATTTCCAACGCCATGTTTGTGTTATCCGCTTCTGTAAGTTTTTGTGACGTGTTTCAGAAAGATAATCGCTTAGACAGAGTAATAGTTTATTTTCATCTTAACCGGACATCACAGTTGATCAGTGAAATAATTCATAATTCAATATATTGATACCGATTTCTTTATCAACAGTTTGTTCAATTGAGACATAAGAGGGTGAATTCAAAGCATTTTGAAAGTGACACACTTCCTTCTGCCAGTTGGTGGCGCTATAACTTTGACTCACAATAGTCACATCCACGCAACCGCCTCTTCAAGTGAAGAAACTGCTTAAGTTTCATCGAGATCAAGTAATGTATGCAGAAGTTATAACACACTTCCTTGCTGTTTAAGCTTCATTTATGTGCTTTTTGAGCTTCAAAGTTCTTGTGCAATGTGTTCCACATTCAAACCAAAATATCTGACTGTAGGTCAAAGTATGAAACCAATACCCCACTTTTGTCTGAAGGTGGCGCTTACTGAGCCCCTGCACCAGGCATCAAAAAGAAAATTCAAGTTTGAAGAGCTGCCGCGACAGCAGTATTTCAGATATCAATAATTCTTTCACACGCCTACATCTGCCGTAGTGTTTACATTATACACCTAAAGTTTGAAGTAAATCGTAACAATAAGTGGGTGATTTTAAAGCATTTTGAAAGTGACACACTTCCTTCTGCCAGTTGGTGGCGCTTATAACTTTGACTCACAATAGTCACATCCATGCGACGGCCTCTTACAGCTGAACACACCGCTGAAGTTTCATCGAGATCAATTAATGTATGCAGAAGTTATAACACTCTGACTGTTTCTCGTCTCGCCATCATTTCGCTTCTCGCCACGCCAAACCGTTGGAGATATCAAAAATCTGCCGGCAATTTTTCATGCTCAATGTCTTGACATCATGCTGACCGAGTTTGGTGGCGATTGGTGGAGTTCTCTGGGAGGAGTATTCCAAAATCCATTGGCGTGCGCTTTTCAAACAACCCTAAATAGACGGCTTCCTGTTGGTCTGGGGGTAAAAAGTGAAAGTATGAAGGATATATGAAACGATGAGATCTATATGTGTACCCAGTTTCATATTATTACATGCAAGCTTGTTTGAGTTATAGACCAAGTTTTCGGATCTCTGTTCCAGGGGCGCTTGTCGAGCCCTCTGCCACGCTCGGTATCCAGCTTCAGCCCGCCCTAATGACCGCAGGTTCTGACCCGCAGCAAAGTTTCAAGAGTTTTTGAGCATGTTAAGAGCCCCAAAAGTGCCCCCGTAAGTCGTAAAAAAATAAAATAATAATAATAATAATAAATATAGCTGCAAGCAGCGATGGCGGGCCCAGTCGGGTGGCACCGCCACCCTCGCGTCTTTAGGGTTGCTGTGCACGATGGGCAATAACGTAATCCTCGCTTTGACTGTCAAGAAGATGTGTGCTGTAGACCTTGCATCAGTGTGGGCTCTGCAAAAGTGCTGATCGAGGGCACTATATCAACCACAAAGTATGCGTGGAGCACCCTTCTGATACCTAAAATGAAAATGAGACACCCCACGGTCTCATGGAGTTAATGGACACATGAAATAAGTACACAAGACTGAAAATTAATATGAAGTGTGCCATTTGGGACAGGGCCTATGACCGTGGAACCACAATAGTCACATCTATGAGGTAATTCAAATGTAGAATAATTTTTAATGTCATAGGATGTCATAGGCCAATATCTTTGCAGCACTTAAATGTGTTAATCCAGAAGGCCAGTATTTATCTGGAGGTCTTTGTACAGGTTTATTAATGTAATTATAATTTACGCTTATGTGTTCCTATGATATGCAATGGAAGTACATTTTTATGTTTAACATGGGTGTATTCACAATACATAGCATACTTATATCATATTTTACGTATTATTTATCATTATGTTAAGTAGATCATTAAAGTTAAGATAGTAAATGTATTTATATATTTTTTAGTAGCTAATATAACAAGCAAGTACACTGTGGGAATTATGAATTATACCAATGGAGTCGTGATGGATTGCTTTTTATGCTCCCATTATTATGCTGTCCTTTTTATTCATAAATTAATTTCGCCACGCCAAAACGCTGGAGATATCAAAATCCATCCCAGAATGTAGCATCCTCAATGTCTTGACTTCATGCTGACCGAAGTTTGGTGGCTATTGATTAATTCTCTAGGAGGAATATATATAATTCCAGAGCATGTGTTTCCAAACAACCTATAATAGCCGACTTCCTGTTGGGCTGGCGTAAAACTTAGAGCACCTAAAGTTGTTCGCCCCGATGAGATCTAGCAGTGTTCCAAGTTTCATATTATTACATGCAAGCATGTTTGATATATGGACCAAGTTTTCAGACCTCGCTCAAGTGGGCGCTGTCGAGCCCCCTGCCACGCCTCGGTACCAGCTTCAGCCCGGCCCCGATGGCCGCGGGTTCTGACCCGTGTGCAAAGTTTCAAGAGTTTTTGAGCACGCTAAGGGCCCCAAAAGTCCCGAAACCTTGAAAAACAATATCTTAATGCAAATCTCACCCAACAGAAAACCCCTCTCCCTCCCTCCCCTCCCTCCCCCTCCTCCCACACACACACACACACACACACACAGAATCGCAGGTCTGTCTGTCAGAGAGAGAAAATTCAGAGAAATCCACATTCAAACCACAATATCTGACTTTCTGTTGGTCGGAGCTAATGACTGTAAATTAGAAAGTTGTTCAGCTCTGACGAGAACAATATACACGCCGAAGTTTTGTAACTGTAGATAGAACTAACTAAGTTATAACACACTTCATGTGTCCTTTTTAGTCCTAAATCAATTTCTCGCCACGCCAAACCATTCGAGATATCAAAAACTGCCTGGAATGTAGCATCCTCAATGTCTTGACTTCATGCCGACCGAGTTTGGTGGCTTATTGATTCATTCTCTAGGAGAAATATATATAATTCCAGAGCATGTGTTCCAAACAACCCATAACAGCCGACTTCCTGTTGGGCTGGCGTAAAACTTAGAGCACTAAAGTTGTTCGCCCGATGTGATCTACAAGTGTACCGAAGCTTCATATTATTACATGCAAGCATGTTTGATATACGGACAAGTGTTTGAATCCCATTCCAGGGGCGCTGTCGAGCCCCCTGCCACGCCCGGTACTATCTTCGCCCGCCCTGATGGCCGCGGGTTCCAATCGCAGTGCAAAGTTTCAAGAGTTTTTGAGCACGCTAAGGGCCCCAAAACCTTGAAAAACAAAAATAAAAAGCATTTCACTCATCAGCAAATCAGCCCCTCCCCCAGAACACAGAGAGACGTAGGGTCAGTGGGAGAGGCAGAGAAAATTCTCCAAAACATCCACATTCAAACCAAAATATCTGACTTTCTGTTGGTCTGAGCTAATGACTGTAAATTAGAAAGTTGTCCGGCTCGATGAGAACAATATAATTACTGAGTTTTGTGACTGTGGGTTAAAGTATAAAACCAACCCCTCACTTTTGTCAAAAGGTGGCGCTTACTGAGCCCTGCACCACGCTCGCTTCTGAAACTTTGCACATGTCTACTGGCTAATAAATGTGATGTGTCTGTCGAGTTTCATGCAATTTCAAGTATGCTAAGAGTCTAAAAAGCATCAAAAAGAATATTCGAGTTTGAAGCATTGTCACTGCAACAGTATCCAAGATATCAATAATCCTTTCACATGTCTACATCTGCCGGTGTTTACATTACACACCAAAAGTTTTAAGTAAATCGGGTAAAAATAAGAGGGTGATTTCAAAGCATTTTGAAAGTGACACACTTCCTTCTGCCAGTTGGTGGCGCTATAACTTTGACTCACAATAGTCACATCCATGCGCATCGGGCTCTTACAGCGAACAAACTGCTGAAGTTTCATCGAGATCAATTAATGTATGCAGAAGTTATAACACACTTCCTGTTTCTTTTTCGCCATCATTTCGCTTCTCGCCAAGGCCAAACCGCTTCGAGATATCAAAAAATCCGCCGCAATTTTTCATCCTCAATGTCTTGACTTCATGCTGACCGAAGTTTCGCGGGCGATTGGTGGAATTCTCTAGGAGGAGTATTTCAAATTCCATTGCATGCCTTTTTCCAAACAACCCTAAATAGATCGATTTCCTGTTGGGCTGAGGTAAAAAGTAAAAGTATGAAGGATATATGAAACGATGAGATCTATATGTGTACCGAAGTCTCATATTATTACATGCAAGCGCGCTTGATTTATGGACTGCTTCGGATCTCTGCTCCAGGGGGCTCGCCGAAGCCCCCTGCCACGCTCGGTACCAGCTTCAGCCCGCCCTAATGGCCAGGTTCTGACCTGCGTGCAAAGTTTCAAGAGTTTTCGAAAGCACGCTAAGAGCCCCAAAAGTGCCCCAATAGTCGAAAAAAATAATAATCATAGTCATCCTAACTTAAAAACAATAGGGCCTTTGCCTTTTCAAGGCTTGGGCCCTAATTAAAGCTGCGAGCAGCGTATGACGGGCTCCAAGCCGTGGCACCGCCACCCTGGGCCTTTTAGGGAGTCGCCAAGACGACGGGTAATAACGTAGCTCGCCTCGACCGCCGAGAAGATGTGCAAATTCCAAGAAATCCACATTCAAACCAAAAATATCTGACTTTCTGTTGGTCTGTTTGTTCACTTGAGACATAAGGGGTGATTTAAAAGCATTTTGAAAGTGACACACTTCCTTCTGCCAGTTGGTGGCGCTTATAACTGACTCCACAATAGCAACATCCATGCGATCGGGCCTCTTACAGCCAACACACTGCTGAAGTTTCGCCGAGATCAATTAATGTATGCAGAAGTTATAACAGACTTCCTGTTTCTCTTACTGCCTTCTGCCAGTTATTATAGGCTTTGTACTTTACTCACGCCCAATACCGACGTAGAAAATCATCCTCTTTGCATGCCAAAAATATGCTTGGAAACATCACAGTGGAGCGGTGCTTACTGTGAATGATAACTGAATTGTACTACTGACTATTTAAACAGAGTAACTTTTATATGGTAGGTTTACTATTTTATTATTATATTTTATTAAGTGCTATAATGAACAGGCTGCAATGTCAAGATTGCAATGATGGAGGTGTGTGTGTGTGTGTATTTGTAACCTTAAAGGGGTCATATAATGCCATTTTTGTACAAGTTAATATGAATCTTTAGGGTCTAAATGAAAACTTTGTAATATACTTTTATTGAAAATTCTCATTAGTGTTTTAAGAAAACACAAATTTTAACTGCTCAAAAACAGCTCTGCTCAGCCACTGCTTCAGTGCATATGACTTTAAATGATAATGAGGTTTGGTCACCCCGCCCTCCCTCCGCTCTGGGGAATTGTAGTCTTGAATCATATGCATTTGCAAGATGTAAACAGTATTTTGCCAGTATTGTGTTACCATTCATCTTCATGCAGTTATAACTGTTTTTTTGACATTACTTCTTAATCAGTAACATACAAGTAAACCAGGTGTAACTTAGTGTTACCATGTTAACTGTAACACCTGCGCATACAGTTTTTAATAACACAATAACCATAACGCCGCTGTTCATTATAAACGCAGGATTATGAATTATATTGAGAACGCCGTAACGCTATGGAAAACATGCCGTAATGTACCCTGAGTGTAAACATTAGCCACATGCAGTTTAGCTGCTGTTTTGGCTGAACTCACCTCTGAGTGCTGCTTTACCTGCAGTTGAGCGTTGTTAAACTCACCGATGAATGGTGTTGTACGCCACAATGAGCGCTTGTTAAACTCACCGATGAATGCGGTTGCCTATGAACGCGTTAAACCTTTGCTGAGAGGGCACTTTGATATCAGATTGTGAGGGTTTTTAAAAATAAAAAAACTGTTGGAGGGTCAGATAAAGATGATCTGGGGCCACCATTATACTAGCCCTGCCATAGATCATTCATTGTAGCCTATTCCTTTTTATTTTTATTTATTGCAGTCTCGACTCCATTCGCAGCAGACCAAAAACGTACGGCAGGTCCAGCTGTTTCGCTTTTGGTGGTGCGATGAAGACTTTCGTCTAACATCAGCACTAACGGTCCCGTGATTTTGGAAATTAGTCATCATCCGCTATTCCAAAGCTGCTAGATGGCTGATGGCTGTAGTTTGCTGGAGACCCTTGACAGCAGTTAGATATTTTTCACTTTTGAATGAGACTCCAGCTCGTACACCCAACATTCCCTAATTTAATAGCTTTCTTTGCATAAGCAGTAGGCTTCAAATGCTTATTTGCAACTGGGTTTAACCAAGCACGAAATTCAGATTTTTCGCCAAGTATCGCTAAACTTGCACTTCCTCATAGCTGAATAAAATCTGCTTAACGCCTTTCTGTTGTATCCTGAGACTCCAGCCAATAACACTAAAGCTCAAAGCTGGCTGTTGCATGTTGGTCTATTTTGTAGTCATAATACAGCTAATTATATTTGGACTAGCTAAATAAGAAACTACAACACCACGGAAGTAAAAAAAGAAACATTCCAAAGCGCCATGGGAGCATTTAAATGAGATTTACATGGACGAGGAAAATTAAGACCTGTTAAAAATTATTTAAGACCTAGAACACACTACTTCAGCAAATTTAAGACTTTTTAAGGCCTTAAATTGTGATTTTGAAATTTATGACTTTTAAGACTTTTTAAGACCCCGTGGAAACCCTGTTTTTTTTTTTTTATTTTTTTTTTTTTTGTAGAGTATTTTTTTATTGTATCACCAAAGTAATGACGCCTACGACTCCCGCTGAAGTATCCAGCATCTCTAAGGTCTGCAAATAACTCCATCCAGAACTGAGACCTATATACATTTTGAAGAGTCCTCGTTGATGCTTACACCGCAGGCCAGCCGCACGACAGTGGCCCTCGTTAAAATATTGAACGCTAATGATGCAGTACGCCTTGTTTTTCCGCCTGGTCCAGCGCTTTTAAAATCTCCAAACACCGCTTCAACAGTCAACACGCATAAAGTCTTCTTCTTACGCTAAAACAACGAGAATACAGAAAATGTGCTTAGACCTCCATCTAGTGGTTATATTATAGAATTAAAGGAGAAATTACATATGCATACAGCTTTATAACTGAAATAGACAAGTTTAATATAACTATACTGATAAGTGTATATTTCCAACGCCATGTTTGTGTTATCCGCTTCTGTAAGTTTTTGTGACGCGTTTCAGAAAGATAATCGCTAGACAGAGTAATAGTTTATTTTCATCTTAACCGACATCACAGTTGATCAGTGAAATAATTCATAATTCAATATATTGATACCGCATTTCTTTATCAACTGTTTGTTCAATTGAGACACATAAGGGGTGATTTCAAAGCATTTTGAAAGTGACACACTTCCTTCTGCCAGTTGGTGGCGCTTATAACTTTGACTCACAATAGTCACATCCACGCCGATCCGCCTCTTCAAGTGAAGAAACTGCTTGAGTTTCATCGAGATCAAGTAATGTATGCAGAAGTTATAACACACTTCCTTGCTGTTTAAGCTTCATTTATGTGCTTTTGAGCTTCAAAGTTCTTGTGCAATGTGTTCCACATTCAAACCAAAATATCTGACTGTAGGTCAAGTATGAAACCAATACCCCACTTTTTGTCTGAAGGTGCGCTTACTGAGCCCCTGCACCAGGCATCAAAAAGAAAATTCAAGTTTGAAGAGCTGCCGACAACAGTATTTAAGATATCAATAATTCTTTCACACGTCTACATCTGCTGTGTGTTTACATTATACACCTAAAGTTTTAAGTAAATCGTGTAACAATAAGTGGGTGATTTTAAAGCATTTTGAAAGTGACACACTTCCTTCTGCCAGTTGGTGGCGCTATAACTTTGACTCACAATAGTCACATCCATGCGATCGGCCTCTTACAGCTTAACACACCGCTGAAGTTTCATCGAGATCAATTAATGTATGTAGAAGTTATAACACTCTGACTGTTTCTCGCTTTCGCCATCATTTCGCTTCCTCTGCCACGGCCAAACCGCTGGAGATATCAATAATCTGCCGGCAATTTTTCATGGTCAATGTCTTGACATCATGCTGACCGAGTTTGGTGGCGATTGGTGGAGTTCTCTGGGAGGAGTATTCCAAATTCCATTATGCGTGCGCTTTTCAAACAACCCTAAATAGACGGTTTCCTGTTGGTCTGGGGGTAAAAGTGAAAGTATGAAGGATATATGAAATGATGAGATCTATATGTGTACCGAAGTTTCATATTATTACATGCAAGCGCGTTGTTTGAGTTATAGACTGCTTCGCTCCCTGTTCCAGGGGCGCTTGTCGAGTTCCCCTGCCACGCCTCGGTACTAGCTTCAGGCCGGCCCTAATGACCGCTAGGTTCTGACCCGTGTGCAAAGTTTCAAGAGTTTTGAGCATGTTAAGAGCCCTGTGCGCCCGTAAGTCGTGTAAAAAATAATAATAATAATAATAATAATAATAATAATAATAATCGAACAACAATAGGGTCCTACGCACTTTGTGCTTGGGCCTAATAATAATAATAATAATAATAATAATAATAATAATTAAAGCTGCGCAGCAGTGATGACGGTCCAAGCCGGTGGCAACCGCCACCCCTGGGCCTTTAGGTCGCGCAAGACGACGGGCCATAACGTAAGCTCGCTCGACCGTCGAGAAGATGTGTGCAAATTCCAAGAAATCCACATTCAAACCAAAATATCTGACTTTCTGTTGGTCTGTTTGTTCACTTGAGACATAAGGGGTGATTTAAAAGCATTTTGAAAGTGACACACTTCCTTCTGCCAGTTGGTGGCGCTTATAACTGACTCACAATAGCAACATCCATGCGCGATCAGCCTCTTACAGCTTAACACACACTGCTGAAGTTTCAGCTGAGATCACTCAATGTATGCAGAAGTTATAACAGACTTCCTGTTTCTCTTAATGCCTTCTGCCAGTTATTATAGGCTTTGTACTTTACTCACGCCCAATACCGACATGAAAATCATCCTCTTTACATGCTAAAAATATGCTTGAAACATCACAGTGGAGCGGTAGCTACTGGGAATGATTACCTAATTGTACTACTGACTATTTAAACAGAGTAATTTTTATATGGTAGGTTTACTATTTTATTATTATATTTTATTGCGGCTATAATGAACAGGCTGCAATGTCAAGATTGCAATGATGGAGTGTGTGTGTGTGTGTGTGTGTATTTGTAACCTTAAAGGGGTCATATAATGCCATTTTTGTACAAGTTAATATGAATCTTTAGGGTCTAAATGAAAACTTTTTAATATACTTTTATTAAAAATTTCATTAGTGTTTTAAGAAAACACAAATTTTAACTGCTCAAAAACAGCTCTGCTTTCAGCACAAGCTTCAGTGCATATGACTTTAAATGATAATGAGGAGTGGTGGTGGCGAGTGGCTAAAGCACAGGGCTGTTAATCAGAAGGTTGGTGGTTCAACCCCATGGCCACCACCATTGTGCTCCTTGAGCAAGGCACTTAACTCCAGGTTGTTCCGGGGCATTGTCCCTGTATTAAGTGCACTGTAAGTCGCTTTGGATAAAAGCATCTGCTAAATGCATAAATGTAAATGTAAATAATGAGGTTTGGTCACCCCGCTCTGGGGAATTGTAGTCTTGAATCATATGCATTTGCAAGATGTAAACAGTATTTTGCCAGTATTGTGTTACCATTCATCTTCATGCAGTTATAACTGTTTTTTTTACATTACTTAATCAGTAACATACAAGTAAAACCAGGTGTAACTTAGTGTTACCATGTTAACTGTAACACCTGGCGTATACACAGTTTTTAATAACACAATAACCATAACGCTTTGTCTCATTAGAAACGGTGATTATGAATTATATTGAGAACGCCGTAACGTTATGGAAAACATGCCGTAATGTACCCTGAGTGTAAACATTAGCCACATGCAGTTTAGCGTTGTTTTGGTTGAACTCACCTCTGAGTGCTGCTTTACCTGCAGTTGAGCGCTGTTAAACTCAACCGATGAATGGTGTTGTACGCCACAATGAGCGCTGTTAAACTCAACCGGACGAATGCGGTTGCCTATGAACGCGCTAAACCTTTGCTGAGAGGGCACTTTGATATCAGATTGTGAGGGTTTTAAAAATAAAAAACTGTTGAGGGTCAGATAAAGATGATCTGGGGCCACCATTATACTAGCCCCGCCATAGATCATTCATTGTAGCCTATTCCTTTTATTTTTATTTATTGCAGTCTCCACCCATTCGCAGCAGACCAAAAACGCACGCAGGTCCAGCTGTTTCTGCTTTGGTGGCGATGAAGACTTTCGTCGAACATCAGCACTAACGGTCCCGTGATTTGGAAATTAGTCATCATCCGCTATTCCAAAGCTGTGAATGGCTGATGGCTGTAGCTTGCTGGAGACCCTTGACAGCAGTTAGATATTTTCTACTTTTTGAATGAGACTCCAGCTCCAGACACCCAACATTCCCAATTTAATAGCTTTCTTGCATAAGCAGTAGGCTTCAAATGCTTATTTGCAACTGGGTTTAACCAAGCACGTAAATTCAGATTTTCCAGCCAAGTATCGCTAAACTTGCACTTCCTCATAGCTGAATAAAATCCGTTTAACGCCTTTTCTGTTGTATCCGAGAGACTCGCGCCAATAACACTTAAAGCTCAAAGCTGCCTGTTGCATGTTGGTCTATTTTGTAGTCATAATACAGCGAATTATATTTGGACTAGCTTAAATAAGAAACTACAACACCACTGGAAGTAAAAAAAGAAACATTCCAAAGCGCAATGGAGCATTTAAATGAGATTTACATGGACGTAGGAAAATTAAGACCTGTTAAAAAATTATTTAAGACCTAGAACACAATACTTAAGCAAATTTAATTTTAAGTCCTTAAATTGTGATTTTGAAATTTTAGACTTTTAAGACCTCGTGGAAACCCTGTTTTTTTTTTTTTTTTTTTTTTTTTTTGTAGAGTATTTTTTTATTGTATCACCAAAGCAATGACGCCACTGACTCTCGCTAGAAGTATCCAGCATCTCTAAGGTCTGCAAATAACTCCATCCAGAACTGAGACCTATATACATTTTAAGAGTCCTCAAGCTGATGTTTACACCGTGTACAGCGTACGAAGTGACCCTCGTTAAAAATATTGAACGCAATGATGCAGTATGTCTTGTTTTTCCGCCTGGTCCGCTGCTTTTAAAATCTCCAAACACCGCTCTCAACAGTCAACACGCATAAGTGTTCTTCTTACGCTAAAACAACGAGAATACAGAAAATGTGCTTAGACCTCCATCTAGTGGTTATATTATAGAATTAAAGGAGAAATTACATATGAGACAGCTTTATAACTGAAATAGACAAGTTTAATATAACTATACTGGATAAGTGTATATTTCCAACGCCATGTTTGTGTTATCCGCTTCTGTAAGTTTTTGTGACGGTTTCAGAAAGATAATCGCTAGACAGAGTAATAGTTTATTTTCATCTTAACCGACATCACAGTTGATCAGTGAAATAATTAATAATTCAATATATTGATACCCATTTCTTTATCAACTGTTTGTTCAATTGAGACATAAGGGGTGAATTCAAAGCATTTTGAAAGTGACAAACTTCCTTCTGCCAGTTGGTGGCGCTATAACTTTGACTCACAATAGTCACATCCACGCGATCGCCTCTTCAAGTGAAGAAACTGCTTAAGTTTCATCGAGATCAAGTAATGTATGCAGAAGTTATAACACACTTCCTTGCTGTTTAAGCTTCATTTATGTGCTTTTTTGAGCTTCAAAGTTCTTGTGCAATGTGTTCCACATTCAAACCAAAAATATCTGACTGTAGGTCAAAGTATGAAACCAATACCCCACTTTTGTCTGAAGGTGGCGCTTACTGAGCCCCTGCACCAGGCATCAAAAAGAAAATTCAGTTTGAAGAGCTGCCACGACAGCAGTATTTAAGATATCAATAATTCTTTCACACGCCTACATCTGCCGTGTGTTTACATTATACACCTAAAGTTTGAAGTAAATCGTGTAACAATAAGTGGGTGATTTTAAAGCATTTTAAAGTGACACACTTCCTTCTGCCAGTTGGTGGCGCTATAACTTTGACTCACAATAGTCACATCCATGCGATCGGCCTCTTAGCTTAACACACCGCTGAAGTTTCATCGAGATCAATTAATGTATGTAGAAGTTATAACACTCTGACTGCTTCTCGCTTCGCCATCATTTCGCTTCTTGCCACGCCAAACCGCTAGAGATATCAATAATCTGCCGGCAATTTTTCATGGTCAATGTCTTGACATCATGCCGACCGAGTTTGGTGGCGATTGGTGGAGTTCTCTGGGAGGAGTATTCCAAATTCCATTGCGTATGCTTCAAACAACCCTAAATAGACGGTTTCCTGTTGGTCTGGGGTAAAAGTGAAAGTATGAAGGATATATGAAATGATGAGATCTATATGTGTACCGAGTTTCATATTATTACATGCAAGCGTGTTTGAGTTATAGACCGCTTCGGCCCCTGTTCCAGGGGCGCTGTCGAGCCCCCTGCCACGCTCGGGTACTCAGCTTCAGGCCGGCCCTAATGACCGCAGAGGTTCTGACCCGCGTGCAAAGTTTCAAGAGTTTTTGAGCATGTTAAGAGCCCCAAAAGTGCCCCTAAGTCGTGAAAAAATAATAATAATAATAATAATAATAATCCTAATCGAAAACAATAGGGTCCTACGCGACTTTGTGCTTGGGCCCTAATAATCCTAATGAAAACAATAGGGTCCTACGCGACTTTGTGCTTGGGCCCTAATAATCCTAACTGAAAACAATAGGGTCTCACGCGACTTTGTGCTTGGGCCCTAATTAAAGCTAGGCGAGCAGCTTATGGCGGGCCCAAGCCGGTGGCACCGCCACCCCTCGCGCCTTTAGGGTCACTGTGCACGCCATGGGCAATAACGCAACCTCGCTTTGACCGGCCGAGAAGGTGTGTGCTGTAGTGCTCAGATCAGTGTGTGTTCTGCAAAGCGACGAGGGCACATATCAACCACAAAGTATGCGTGAGCACCCTTCCCGATACCTAAAATGAAAATGAGACACCCTACGGTCTCATGGAGTTAATGGACACATGAAATAAGTACACAAGACTGAAAAATTCATATGAAGTGTGCCATTTGGGACAGGGTCTATGACCGTGAACCACAATAGTCACATCTATGAGATAATTCAAATGTAGAATAATTTTTAATGTCATAGGATGTCATAGGTCAATATCTTTTGCAGCACTTAAACGTGTTAATCCAGAAGGCCAGTATTTATCTGGAGGTCTTTGTACAGGTTTATCAATGTAATTATAATTTACGCTTATGTGTTCCTATGATATGCAATGGAAGTAAATTTTCATGTTTAACATGGGTGTATTCACAATACATAGCATACTTATATAATATTTTAAGATTATTTATCATTATGTTAAGTACATCACACAAATGTGACTGTATTCACCTGTAATGTCTCCAATAAGTACAGTATATTGGCCTGTATGGCCATGATATATTGCCTTAGCTAGACTTTAGCTAACCTATTACATTAGCTAGTAGCTCATGAGTCATGAATGTTAGCAAGACACAAGTTAACTATATTTGCTTTTGGCTAATTAGCTGTATAGTCGATGCACTGTACACCCACGCTGAGGGAGGGAGGGAGGGCGGCATCGACAAAAATCTCATCTACCCACTCTGATGTTTTGATTTTTATTTAATAAATACATTTGTTTGACAGGAAGCTAAAGCAAAACAGGAATATATAGATTAATTTATTTATTTAAAAAAATTAAGAAAACACCCCAGAAAAAAGGGCACTTTCTCTCGAGGAAGAAAAAGGGCAGGTGCTCAAGCCCCTTTGATGTGTGCACGTGCCTGAGGGTGAGTAAATGATGAGAGAAATATATTTTTGGAGTAAACTCATTTTATTTGATAGACTATCTAGGCACATAATAACACTGCATTGCTGTGACTGTTTATAACTATTTCAAAATGTACAAGTTCACACTTTAAATGGTCAGTGCTTTGATTTTTAAATCATAAAAATAGCAACAGATCAGAGAAAAAAATGGAGATTGAGTGATTATTTTTACATTTTACATGCCATTCAAACACGTGGCATTTTACAACGTAAGAGAGAAATTAAAAAAAACTTTAAATAATACCATTTGTACTTTTCAATTACTTGGAATGTCTATGTTCAGGGCTAAGGCTAAATTGTTACTGTCTCTTTAAGAGGCTTTTATCGCATGATACGATATTCAAGGCACAGTTCAGTTTAATCTTTTGAGAACTGAGATGTATCATTATTTTCGCTTTTGTGCCGTGCTTGCTGCATCTGTATTCATTGTGAGATGATAAAATACAGACAGCTGGAATGGCTGATTTTGTTCACTTGAATTTTGTGACGTATTTCAGAAAGATTATCGCCAAGACAGAGCTGATAGTTTATTTTCATCTTAACCGACATCAAAGTTGATCACTGCAATAATTCATAATTCAATATATTGATACCCGATTTCTTTATCAACTGTTTGTTCAATTGAGACATAAGGGGTAATTTCAAAGCATTTTGAAAGTGACACACTTCCTTCTGCCAGTTGGTGGCGCTTATAACTTTGACTCACAGTAGTCACATCCATGCGACCGCCTCTTCCCGCAAAACACACTGCTGAAGTTTCATCGAGATCAGTTAATATATGCAGAAGTTATAACACACTTCCTTGCTTTTATGCTGCCTTTATGTGCTTTTTGGAGCTTCAAAGTTCATTTGCAATGTGTTCCACATTCAAACCAAAATATCTGACTTTCTGTTGGTCTGAGCTAATGACTGTAAATTAGAAAGTTGTTCGCCCGACGAGATCTAGAAGTGTTCCGAAGTTTCATATTATTACATGCAAGCATGTTTGATATATGGACAAGTGTTTGAATCCCATTCCAGGTGTCGCTGTCGAGCCCCTGCCACGCCTCGGTACCAGATTCAGCCCGCCCTGATGGCCATGGGTTCTGACCTGTGTGCAAAGTTTCAAGAGTTTTCGAGCATGTTAAGGGCCCCAAAAGTCCCAGAAACCTTGAAAAACAATCAAACAATCAAAAAGCAAATCTAAACCCAACAGAGAACCCCCCTCCCTCCCCACACACACACACACACAAAAAAATTTGGTAGGCCCATTCTGTCTGTCAGACAGAGAGACACTGAGAGAAAAAACACAGAAAGGGAGGAGGAGGGGTCACTCAGAAAGAGAAAAATTTTAAGAAATCCACATTCAAACCACAATATCTGACTTTCTGTTGGTCGGAGCTAATGACTGTAAATTAGAAAGTTGTTCGCTCGACGAGAACAATATACACGTCGAGTTTTGTAACTGTAGATAGAACTAACTAAGTTATAACACACTTCATGTGTCCTTTTTAGTCATAAATCAATTTCTCGCCACGCCAAACCGCTCGAGATATCAAAAATCCGTCCGGAATGTAGCATCCTCAATGTCTTGACTTCATGCCGACCGAGTTTGGTGGCGATTGATTCATTCTCTAGGCGGAATATATATAATTCCAGAGCACGTGTTTCCAAACAACCCATAATAGCCGACTTCCTGTTGGGCTGGCGTGAAATCTTAGAGCACGAAAGTTGTTCGCCCGACGAGATCTACAAGTGTACCGAAGTTTCATATCATTACATGCAAGCATGTTTGATATATGGACAAGTGTTCGAATCCCATTCCAGGGGCGCTGTCGAGCCCTCCTGCCACGCTCGGTACCATCTTCGGTCCGACCCTGATGGCCGCTGGTTCCGACTTGCAGTAAAGTTTCAAGAGTTTTCGAGCACGCTAAGGGCCCCAAAACCTTGAAAAACAAAAAATAAAAGCATTTTCACTCCTCAGCAAAATCAGCACCTCCCCCAGAC
>NW_026266725.1:0-23801 GCF_025860055.1 Xyrauchen texanus | reverse complement strand
AGTTTGCTTACAACAAAACTTATATCAGCTGTAGTACAGATGGTCAAATAGATGAGGCTTCCCACTGCCTCTCTATATCTTTTCACATCATTCATCTTTTCGGCATCATTATTATAGTGAAGTTTTTGTTCACAAGGAGTCGATCTAGGTTTGCAATCCTGCATGTTAAACCTTTGCAATATTTTTGGCACATATTTTGCTTGTGACATTCTAACACAGTTGTCACTCTGGTTAAAATCAACACCTAAAAAATGCCTTAATGTGCCCAAGTCTTTCATTTGGAATCTTTCAGTAAGCATGTCCTTCACAGGTCTAAGAACATTTTCATCACTTGCCACAACCAACAAATCATCAACCCATATTACAATGATCACTTTTTCATTAGCTGTTTCCCATGTATACACACAATAGTCAGCTTGATTCTGCACAAAGTGGTTTCTGGTCAAGAACTCATGTAGTACCTTGTTCCAGTTTCTGCCCGATTGTTTTAACCCATACAATGACCTTTTCAATCTACAAACCAATTTTTCATTTGTGCCAGATTTTACTTCATAACCCTCTGGTTGTTCTATGTAAATTTCAGTGATCTATTGGTACGTTCAAACAGGCAGTTTTTACATCCATGTGGTGCAAAATCAAGTTTTCTTGTACTGCTTTTTGTATTATCACTCGGATACTTGTCAAGTTAGCTGTAGGGGAAAAAGTCTCTTCATAATCAACATCTCTCTTCTGACTGTATCCTTTGGCTACATAACGTGCTTTGCACTTTTCAGATCCATCTATGTTATTCTTAATCGCATAAACCCATCTGCCCCGCACTGCTTTCTTACCCTCAGGCACACTACTTAGGATAAATGTGTGATTTTCTCTAAGTGATTGCATCTCCTGATCCATTGCAGTGACCCACTCATTTGATCTGTCCGAGGTTACAGCTTCTGTAAAAGTTACAGGTATATTACATGTCACTCTATAACAGTAATCTATGTTCATCTGCACCTGATCAGTTTCCTCATCCGATGCCTGTTGAGAAACATAGTCATGTAAATAGCTTGGCTTCATCCTCACTCTAGAAGGGTATCTTGGAGGCTCAGGCATAGCTTCAACTGATTGGGTCTGAGGACTACTACTCTGCTCCTCCTCTTTGACTGAAACCTGGTCTTTTGCTAGACTTGAATTTACATCCTGCCTAGTTCTATTGACTTTCTGTTTCAGAACATCATCATCATCATCATCATCATCAATGGTAGTCTGAGTCTGTTGCTCAACACAGGTCTTAGAAAGAAACTTAACTAACCTGTGCTTTTGTACTTTCCTGCTGTCAGGGAAATAGACTATGGAAGCATATGAGTAGCAATATTCAATTTGAAATGTAATATGCAAAATGACAATGCAATATGTAAAATGGCAATGCATTCTGTATTTAAATTTACATTTTACATTACCATTCTAGCAACGTTTGGTGCAAAATGAAAATGAAAATGAATTACATAATTTACATTTGCCATTTCATACACTCGTTTTAATATGCATTATTGAAACGCTTTATAAGTTGCAAAATTAAAATGAAAATGTATTACAGAAATGATTAGATATGTGTAACATGTTCAAGCAAAAACTGTGGCAAAATGATCATTCAAATGTTATTTTTCTTAATTGCATTTACACTCACAGTCAAGACACTTGCGATTGCATTTTCATTAAATGTCCCGCAATGAATGTAGCAAAATTCAATGTGCACATTGAAAATGCATTCCGAGCCGATCACGCCCCTGCCCCGCCCCCTCCCGCCCTGTCAATCACTGCATCAAGGCGGGGCTCGGCAACAGGTAACATGTTATGGCTATGTTACGTGTTTTGAGCTTACTGTCTATGGTTTTGAGGTGTTGGAAAAATGACGGCGGCGGCAGAGCTAATACGAGTGTTAAATTCACTAGCAGATGAAGTGGAGCGTGAACAGAGAAACGGTAGTATTTCCGAAGATTATTACGAGTATGTAGGTGATAGAACCAGTACGTTGTTGGAACGTCTGGGAGAATTTTCTGCCTTATCAGGCGCCGACACCCGTTTGGCTGCTGACCTCTTAAAGGTGGTGGAAGAACAATTGTATTCGGAGAGGCCTAGGGGAGTGGGGAGACCAGCAGCCTTGGAGATCCCTGGCGAGGCCATAGAGGGGTATCTTATGTATGGGTTAAAAGTTAAAGATATTGCGGCCTTGTATGGAGTTAGTCGATGGACGGTACATCTAACATTGTCTTGTGTATGAATCTTGCTCCATACACGTGTCCTTAAAGTCATACTCAAAATTAATGCTAAAGATCGGCTTTCTTTGATGGACACCATTTCTATCCCATATGTACAGTTGCAATCAAAATTATTCAACCCCATGGCCTGCAGGTCATTTTACTGCCAAGAACAAAATTTTATGAAAAAATTCAACAAACGCATCAGTAAACTATTATAGAAAGTTTATTAATACACATTTGAGTGATTCTGAGAATGTAAAGCAGAATAATTTATTCTTTATAACCTCTTTACAAACGCTGCCTGTAAGTGCTTAGAAGCATCTGTCACCTCTCTACTGCAGTCTTGGCCCATTTCTTGCTTGAAAAAGCTTCAAGATCACTGATAATCTTTGGCATTCACGTTATCCCCGCTTTCTTCAAATTCCACCAAAACCTTTCAATGAAATTTAAATCTGAATAATAATAACGTTACTACATTTAAAAAACAAAACTGCCTTTTTTTTTTTTTATTAAAATCCCCATGGCAGAATTCGGGAGTAAACACAGAGATTATTAGGCGGTGGGCCGGACCTCGAAATTATGAATTTAATACTTACCTCACAGCTGTGTAAGTCTTTTTTTGCTGAGGTCATGTAATAAAATCGTATAAGTACTACAGACATTGTTTCCAACTTTGTTGTTTGCACATTTGACGCAAAATATCCTTACAAACTCTTACTTTTTTTAAACCGGCAAATAAGCAGGAGTACTAATCATAACCTTAGAAAACCTCCCGTTTCCTTGACAACCAATGTAAATAATGAACACAGATGACCAGGAAGCTGCGTTCTTGAAATGACAATTTTGCTGTAAATCATTAAAAATGTAAATTTAGTTCTGTAGTTCAGTAATACTGAGGTAAAAATGAGGTGTTTTATCCATTTAGCCTCAAATGTAAAAAGCCCTGTAACCCCCCTTTCCCAGACAAGTTGGGCAAAGATTGTTCAATGTACAAATTTATGGGTGAACCTGCAAACCACAGAGAGTACAGAAGCTGAAAAAGCCGTATTGGCATTTAACTTAAATTCTGAAGACGTCCAAGATGTGCCGGCTAATGTTGGATTTCACAGAGAATGCTACATGCTCTTCACCAACAAAGAACACATAAGAAGAGCACGTAAGATAGAAAATGCAGCTAACAACAGTGAAGGTTTGTATCAAATGTATAATTTTTATATAAAAGGTTTCATTTATATACGTTTAACCCCTTACTAGTCAGCCCCAATTTTGGCAAGTGATGCATTCATGACATCCCCAAAATAAAAAGGTTGCTGCTCAGAAGTCATTCTGAATATACACATAACCAACATATATTTAGAAAGCCAACCCTTGAGAGTTTACATTTCAAGACTCAAAATTAACCAGACTGTTATTAATATTGAGATATATAAGCTCAAACATAGAAACAAAAACAACAAATATTAAGAATATATTTATAAAATGTATAAAAATATTATGTGAATTTAGGATTGCAACTTATAACCACAATTAAAACATGGGGATTTTTTAAAGACAATCATCCCGCACATCCTATTCAATATTCTATAATAAAATCAACTAATCGAATATTCGAAAATCGTTACTCATCCCTAATTAATATAGTATTTCAGTGCAAGTGGATGACATGACAAGTAGCAAAAGGCAGTGCAATATGTGTGTAAGTGGGGTCAAATGTTCATAGCAAATTTAAAAATAAAAAAAATAAACCAATGTAGCAGCATCATAGTGTAAACTACCAGTGTATTTGTGCAAGAGTCAATCAGCTGCCCTTAGGTTATTGGAGGGTGGGGGTGGAAGGAAGAGGCTCTCTACGATTCCCCTATAGAAAGTTAAGAGGATGGATTTGTGGGAGATGAGCCTTCCTCAACTGTGGGAGGAAGTGCAGAGGTTTTTGGACTTTCTTGGCCAGGTTCTGTTGGTGGTGTCGATAGATCAAGATGGGTCATCTGTGATGTGGATACTAAGCGACTCCGTGATCTTGACCTGCTCCATTCATGGTGCTGTTGATGTGTGATGATTGTCAACGATCACCTCTGTAGTCATTTGGGTGTGGAGAGATATGATGTTGTCCTGTCCGTGTCTGTGTGTTAGATAAACAACTGAATTATATTCAGATAAATAAACACAGAAAGCACACATTACTAGATCATTTTAAATCACATTTTTCATCTTGACATTTGTATTAAGATGCTAACCATCTTAAACGAGCTTGACAAGACTACTGCAGTTCTGACCACAAATAATTTTGTTAAATAGCTCAAAAACAGCCATCTTTAAATAAAATATTTTTCCACCATATTCCATCTTATACCTGTTCTGTTATGTAGGTGAAGCCCAACCACTGACAGATGTAGCTGAACCACTGCCTCATTGTATAAACTGTGACAATCAACCATAAATGGCTTATATAACTCCATGACTACCACTATAAAGTTGATTTGAAATCATTTCTTTGTTTTGTTTTGCACTCTTTTTAGCTGATAATTAGTCTAGCTTACTTGTAGCCTAGGTAGCTTGCTATAAACCAATCCAACCTGGACATACCTGTCAAAATATTTCCTACTGTCTTCCCGTTTAAATATTTACCCGTAATTATCCCGTATTTGAATACTCTTTGCTTAGTTCATTGTGTATGTACCGAATGATTTGGATTAGCCTAAGCAACATACCGTTAGACCTAGCTTTACTGCTCCACTACCAACATTCTTTCGTGGCTACTGTTCTCATCAACGACAACGCATATATTCACGACGAAGTATAGCTTGCAGTCTTAAATACAACTTATATGAAAAGCATTAAGATATAGGGGTGTATAATCATTGTAAAACAAATCGTACCTTGACGTTGTCTTGCCGAGACACACCGGTCTCTCCAGGTTGTAGACTCATTTGGCTTCAGACTGACGCGAGTCACGCGACGCCGGTTCAACGAATAACGTGATTGGCCAAATCAATTCAACAAGGTAACAACACAAGCGTTGATTGGATCTCACTCCGCCAACGTTTGTGATCAGCTAGCGAAATTAAATCTATTTTTATACTTTAATGTGCAACAATTGGCGTTGGAAACAATCGGTAATCTTTTTGTGAATTATTCATACAGACAAATAAAAAAAAATGAGCCAGACAACTGCTGGGTAACTATCAAATCAAAAACTAAACGAGATAGACGGACTCGGCCCACCGCTTATATGGCCTTGAGGCATTTGTATAAAATCATTAAAATATATTTAAGTTGTTGTTTACTTCAGTCCACACTGCTGCATTCGTCGATGTACCGTCCATCGACTAACTCCATACAAGGCCGCGATATCTTTAACTTTTAACCCATACATAAGATACCCCTCTATGGCCTCGCCAGGGATCTCCACGGCTGCTGGTCTCCCCACTCCCCTCTGAATTTGTTCTTCCACCACCTTTAAGAGGTCAGCAGCCAAACGGGTGTCGGCGCCTGATAAGGCAGAAAATTCTCCCAGACGTTCCAACAACGTACTGGTTCTATCACCTACATACTCGTAATAATCTTCGGAAATACTACCGTTTCTCTGTTCACGCTCCACTTCATCTGCTAGTGAATTTAACACTCGTATTAGCTCTGCCGCCGCCGTCATTTTTCCAACACCTCAAAACCATAGACAGTAAGCTCAAAACACGTAACATAGCCATAACATGTTACCTGTTGCCGAGCCCCGCCTTGATGCAGTGATTGACAGGGCGGGAGAGGGCAGGAGGGGGCGGGGCAGGGGCGTGATCGGCTCGGAATGCATTTTCAATGTGCACATTGAATTTTGCTACATTCATTGCGGGACATTTAATGAAAATGCAATCGCAAGTGTCTTGACTGTGAGTGTAAATGCAATTAAGAAAAATAACATTTGAATGATCATTTTGCCACAGTTTTTGCTTGAACATGTTACACATATCTAATCATTTCTGTAATACATTTTCATTTTAATTTTGCAACTTATAAAGCGTTTCAATAATGCATATTAAAACGAGTGTATGAAATGGCAAATGTAAATTATGTAATTCATTTTCATTTTCATTTTGCACCAAACGTTGCTAGAATGGTAATGTAAAATGTAAATTTAAATACAGAATGCATTGCCATTTTACATATTGCATTGTCATTTTGCATATTACATTTCAAATTGAATATTGCTACTCATATGCTTCCATAATAGACAATGTATGCTGGACTGCTTTTAGCATAACCAATAAAAACACCCTTTTCACTTCTTGGATCCAGCTTTCTTTTATCTTGTTTATAAGCAAAACACTCTGAACCAAACTTTTGCATCCTAGCAAGATTGGGCCGTCTCCCTGTTAGCATCTTAACTGGTGTAAGTTTGGTGCGTTTGTTAAAGCACCTGTTCCTGATTATGGCTGCGGTCTGCACTGCATGAGGCCATACATTTTTAGGTAACTCACTCTCTATCAACATGCATCGTGCCATGTCAAAAAGTGTACGCCAATTTCGTTCTGCTGTACCATTTTGGTGGGGAGAATATGGTGCAGAAGTCTCGTGTCTAATACCATTCTTAACCAACAGAGTTTTGTATTGCTTTGCAGTAAACTCGGTGCCATTATCAGATCGAAGACGCTGAATTTTACCATATGGGGCCATATTGGCAAGAAACCTCTCCGTTGCTTGTAGTGTGTCACTTTTACTTTTAAGACTGTATACAAACACGGCACTAGTATAATCATCAGTAAATGACAAAACACATTTATATCCCTCTCTGGACTCAGGGTTAATTGGACCGGCCAAATCTGTGTGCACTAGCTCTAGAGGCTTTTTAGCTCTTACATCAGGCTTTCTGTTTCTGGTCTGTGTAAACTTGCCTCGGGTGCACACTTCACAAGTTATAGGTTTGTTTGATGAACCTTCAATTTTCATACCATCAACAACACCTTCTAATCTTTGCACATCATCAAAATTACAATGTCCCAGTATCTCATGCCATGTTTTTAAATCATAACATCCATTCACTTGGTCATCACATCCATCAGATACTGTATGCAAGTAATATAATCTATCATGTAAATGAATGGGAAATTTTGTACCGTCTTTGTGCACCAGAATATCTTCACTTTTCCTGAACGTCACGCTTGGTCCACTGGAAGCCGCTGCTTGCACCGAAAATATGTCCTGTGGGTATGAGGGAATGTACAGCCCCCGTCTCAGCATTGTTTTTAGGTGGCGTCCTCGAATGTCCACCAAGCATACCTCAGCGTCACCTCTGCGCTCTGCTACTCCCTTACACCTTGTGCCGTCAGCTAGCTCCATGTAATGAGTCCCTGCCTGGAACTCATCATCGAACCTTTTGAACTTGGAGATGTCGGTGACGATATGCGAGGTTGCCCCGCAGTCGACCATCAGGCCCCTCACGTCGACACCCTGGTTGTTTGGCTGGAATCCTGCCTCTCCATCGGTCACCCTAAAAACATACTCGTCGGTCGTTTCCTCGGTGGCCCTCCATGTTGCGTCTTGGCGCCGTCTCCTCCTGCAGGTTACTTCGCAATGAGTATTACTCTTGCAGTGGCTGCACCACAGTTTGCGCCGGCAAGCGCGGGCAATGTGTCCCTTCAGACCGCATCTGTGGCACACCACATCCGCTGCAGCCCGTTCAATTGAGCCAGCACTGGTGGGTCTCGCAGGCCACTGTTTTGTCTGCACAGCCATTACATTATCCTCTACAGCTGGAGCATGCATCTTTTCGATGTCCTCGTAGCTCGAAGCTTTGTTTTAAATTCAGCAAACGTTATCCTGTCATCCGATTGCGTTATATGGATGGCAAACTGTTTAAAAGCCTCAGGAAGCCCCTTTAGAACCATAGCTACCAGCAGTCCGTCACTCAAAGTCTCTCCAGCATTTCGTAAAGCCGTGATAGCAGTTTCAGCATGAATAACATATTCAGTCACACTCTCGCTGCTTGATTTTTGAAGCGAGGTTAACTCAGTATACAGGCTTATTACTCGTGGCTTTCCTTTACCTGCGTAGTAGTCTCTCAAAATCTTTAGCGCTGCGCACCCATCGTCGGCTGCTTCTCGCATTACAAGCAACAAACTTTTATCGTCCAAGAACTGGATTAATTCCGCATATGCCTCGGCATTTGAAGCCGCTTCTTCGGTGTCTCCACACCCGCTGATTCCGTAGTAATTATCTCTTTCAGGCCTTGCAACCGGAGATGGCCCAAAAACTTAACTTCCCAAAGTTCATAATTCTTTTCATCCCCGTCGAACAGTAGCCGCGACCAGCGACCGCTATGTTCCGTTTTTCTGGCGTTAGGCCTACTCATGGCTCTACTAAAACAAGCGCTTGACTTCCTGACTTTCTGGGCCCATAACCTGTTCACAGAGCAAACGCAACAACGTATCTGACTTGCAACACACACACACACACACACACACAGCAACAGCTGTGCTCACTCAAGGTGATTTTATTCATTAAACAACCAATCACAAATGTACACACCCCCATTATTCATCACGTGTCATTTCATTCATTTCATACATAAATATCAATCAATAATAAAAAAATATATAATGCACATTGAGAGCACACAGTTAACAACAACACTTTATTATATATATATTATAATTATATTAAAAGACATGGAGATCAATTTACTGTCTTGAAGCAAATCTCAGTTGAATTCTTACCTAACCCTTTAAAGTAGATTATTTTATTTATTGCAAGGGACTGTATATGCTGCTTTTCATGTGTTAGGGGTGTAACAGTTTTGACCCGGACCAGATATGGAGAAAGAAGACCAGGAGTCGAGAAGTATAATTAAAGAATCCAAAATTTACTGAAGAATAGTCTGCAGTGAAATTGGTAGAGCCAACGGCAAAGTCTCACGAGGAGATCGAAAGCTAACTCATACCTTACACAAAATCTTACATCAATTATACCATTTGCAAGGACGTACATTCCGTTATTTAACTCCTGATTGGCTAAAAGAACATAAAGTCACAACATATAGAGAGTTATGCGGCCTATCAACATTAATCAGCGCACTTGTCGTCAGAGCCCGAGATTTACATCTGAAGTGACCTCGCAGATGATCGCGGGCGTCTTCGAGTCGGCCTGGTGTGCCTTCCTGGGTTCAAAACCTGGGTAGAAGGTCAAACGCACACACAAAACACTGACGAACAACAGTTCTTCTCTGGGCACAGGAGAGCCAGAGCACACATTATCAGGTCATTTAAGCCAAAACAAGAGAGATAAAATTTTCACTCCTCAGGCAGAGGAGAGGGTGGAAATGGCATACATTTCTTCCCTAAAGAAATAATAAGAGAAAATCACACTTCTACTATTCAGGTAGTATTGCATAGGACTTTAAACCATATAATTAATCATAGAAAAGTAAAGATCAAACACAGAATACATCTGTAACCTATGTTTAACGCATTCCCCTGCCCCCTCCCCTGAGAGGCTGCAGAGCATCACAGATAAGCTTATCCCCAAAAGACCTTCAGCCTACTTGCAGGACAGAGAGAGAGACTCTGGAATGTTCCTTAAAAGACATGCATAACATTCACACACATATGATTCAAAGTATATTTCAGTTATGCATAAGAAAATAGAATTGATTATGTGATCATGCATATAGTTAATTCATCACTTTATTAAAGAAGTTAAGCAACAGAATATAGATAGATATTGATATAAAAGGATATATATATATATATATATATATATATATATATATATATATATATATATATATATATATATATATATATATATAGTATTGATATATCTGAAGAGACAAGGGATTTTTGACCCTCACCCTTCAGTCCCTCGTTTTAGACCAATGTGGGGTCCAATACCGCCACGTCTGGTCTACCAAGTGAGGTCACTACGGAAGGTGGAGTGGTAACGCATGCTTCCCTGACGGGTCACACTGGTCTCTTCGCCTCATTGCGGACATGCTGTATACTAAAAATTTCCAGTCCCCACGCAAAGGCTCTCACACCTTCCACTCACAACAGGGCATTGATGTTATCCTTCTTAAGTTTCTCTTTCAAGCATCTCGTCAGTTTTCTCAGTCGGTTCTCCTCCTCGGAAGGGTTCAAGTTACTGCAAGCAGACCTGCATACATAAGAAAAACAGAAACGAACACACATCCACACACACAGACAGAGGACACCCACTCCCCATCCACCGACCGTTCTGCATAATGAGGGTAGTATCGGGATAATTTGGGGAGTGACCAAGCCAATAGGTCACTGTCTCATTTCCGGCCCAGACGATAACAACGATCATTTACCTTTTGGTACGTGAGTCGAATTAAATTTAGACCCTCAGTTGAATTTAGACATGGGTATTGTACCCATGATGGATCGGTTATCGATCTCCTCGCAATCCCAATGAGTTGAAAACGCATGGAATCTCCCTGTCCAAATTGAAATTTGAATCCACATCAAAAATGATAAAGTATCACCTTCTGATGAGTCACAATGTCCTCTGTAATCTTTACAGCCCACTCTGCACAGTCGCATATCAACAGGCACGGATGCTGTCCTGCCATTGAAACAGGAATAGGAGCAGAATAATATCCTACCATCCCATAGGAGTTTCTTCCTGGAACCCTTTGACCCAGGGCCGCTGAATAGGATCGAGTTCCCACCCATGTCCATAGATGGAACGGCCTGCTGGCATCGGCATGACGTAATGCTGGGGAGGAAGCAAGAGTTTCTTTGATAATCACAAACGCCTCCTCCATCTCCTCAGTCCAGTCGATCAGCTCCGATCCAGGTTTTCCTCCTTTCAGCGCCTCTGTGAGTGGTTTAGAAAGTTCAGTGTATTCAGAAACATACTGACGGCAGTAATTCAAAAGACCCATTACTTGCCTTAGACCAGTAACCGTGTTTGGTTTTGGAAGTTCAATGATAGCTTTAACTCGTTCAGGAGTGATGCATCTGCCGTGCACACCCACAATTTGCCCCAAATAAGTCACTTCAGGCAGTGCTAGCTGTGCTTTCTTCAAGTTCACTTTGAATCCCCCGTTTTGGAGGGCATTCAAAACAGTCTGTACAGCAGTCAAATGTTTGAACATGGTTGGACTAGCAATTAAAATGTCATCCACATATTGTAGGACAACAGATCCGTCATATTCAAGTTGTTCCCTTCCGAGGAACTTCGCGACTGCGTCGTTGAAAACGACTCTTTGGGAACGCTCCTTAGCGCGTGCCTCTGAAGTATGAATGAAACTATTCCAATCTTGATTGGTGTTAGCGCCATGACGTAACATGTGACGGCATAACCGGATGCATAAAAGTGACGCCGCACACATACACATTAGTTTTCGCTCTTCAGCAAGCTCTATGTATATTGTTTGTCTTATTTGGTGTTGTTTGTCCTATTTAAAAGAATTATGGCCACCAAGCAGTTCAAGAAGTGCGTGCACCCCTGCCCTCGTTTTATTACGGGTAGGGACACGCACGCATTTGTGTGTGAACTGTTTGGGAGCGCAGTACGCACAGGCAGCTCTCGAGGATCTGCCTGTGTAAGTTGTGAAGCACTACCCATGAGAGTGCTGCACTCCGGTTGGCGTGCTTTGATGAGCACGGTCAGGCTCGCGTTCCCCACGGTTCTGGTCCCGCGTCTGTTGAGGCAGCGGCGATTGAGATCGTGGGGTTCGCGAGCGGATCTTGCAGATGAGAATGAGACTGCTGCGGCACTTTCTCATTCTTCATTTGAGGATCCCGAGCCTACTGTGAGTGGTGCAGAAGCCCGCGTCGCGGCTTCTTCTGCCCACGATCAGGTCCCAATGCTCGAGCTCTCTGCTTCCGAGGAAGTGGAAATGCTCAGCATTGATGCGATCGAACCGTGAGCAGCCAAGCACGCCGGTTTTCGGCCAGGCTTTTGAGGAGCTGATTCAGGTTGTGACGCGTGCTGTGGCCAGACTTAAAATTAGCTGGCCACAAAATGAGCAGGAACGCACGCCGAAGCAAATTAGACGAGCGCTTCCTGCAGCACGCCACAACCCCAGCCGGGTTTGCCGCTTTTCCCGATCTCCACAAAGAGATCTCGAGATCGTGGGATAAACCACATTCGCCCTGTGTCTCCACCCCCAGTGTGGTCGACTACAGCGATGTTTTAGGGGCACGGATATGGGCTATGGGAAGATGCCTGGTGTGGAGGAGGCTTTAGCCGGTTACCTCTCTCCTGAGTCGGCATCTTCCCTTAAAACCCCGGCGCTGCCTAGTAAGCCCTGCAGAGATACATCTGCATTAATAAGCAGGGCTTACATGGCGGCAGGTCGGGCTGGTTCGTGCCTGCACTCAATGGCGATTTTGCAGGCGTACCAGGCCGATCTCCTGAAAGATTTAGACGAGGGGAGGGGCCAACTCCGAAGATATCGCGGAGTTGCGCAGAGCCGCAGATCTGTCTCTCCGGCAACTAAAGAGATGGCCCGCGCTATTGGCCGCTCTATGGCAGCTATGGTGACCACGGAGAGGCATCTGTGGCTAAATTTATTGGGAATAAAAGAAAAGACAGAGCTTTTTGCTTGATGCCCCGCTCTCGCCCTCTGGCCTGTTCGGCGACGCCGTTACATCGGTCGTCGACAGGTTTCAGGAGGCGAGGAAACAATCTGCGGCGCTCAAGCAGTTTCTCCCCGTAGAATCCAAGTCTAAGTCAAGTAGGGTGGGGCAAACACATCAGCCCCAGCCTTCAGTCAGCTCCTCGCACCGCAGCAGAGCAAAAGGAGAGTGTTTCCTCTAGAGCCCTCCTCCAGGAGCTTGGCAACAGAGGAAACGCTCCCAGCGAAGCCCTCCAGCCAGGGGCCGACCTGAGGGACGCCCTTAAGGCTAGGAGGGCTTTGGGGAAGAGGTCCTAACCGGGTGTTAGAACCTCGGAGGGCTGCCCCCCGCTGCAGAGCAACCGAGGCAACCTCAGGAAATCGTGTTGGTTTCCGCCGCCTCTGACGCCGGGCCACACCAATCTCCAGCTAAAGCACACCGTGCCGTTAGCGTCAAAAAATAAAAAACACACATCAGTTGTGGTCACAAGCACTGTATCGACCAAATCCTGCCGGTATCCCGCTTCAGGAAGTCGAGAACAGTGCTCGAAAAACACCCGAGACCAGCCTCGAGATATCTGCATGGGTCCTGCATATAATAAATTCAGGGTACAGACTGCAGTTCGGGCACCTCCCCCCCAAATTCTCTGGGGTGGTGCAGACTACAGTGGTTCCGGAGCAGGCTCAGGTGATGGAACAAGAAGTGCAATCTCTGCTGCTGAAGGAGGCCATAGAACGTGTTCATCATTCAGACAGGGAGTCCGGTCTTTACAGCCGGTACTTTATAGTTCCAAAAAGGATGGGGGTTGAGGCCGATTTTAGATCTCAGAGTTTTGAACTGGTCTCTGAGGAGGTTCAGGTTCAAAATGCTTACTATTCTTGTCATCGTGAGTCAGATCAGATCCGAGGACTGGTTTGTCATGATAGATCTAAAAGACGCCTATTTTCATGTATCCATCCTTCCATGTCACAGGAGGTTCCTGAGGTTCGCTCGGGGTAAGCTTACCAATATCGGGTTCTTCCGCTCGGCCTAGCACTATCTCCCCAGACATTCACCAAATGTATGGATGCAGCTCTTGCTCCACTGAGACTTCAGGGCATCCGTGATACTGAATTATATCGACGACTGGCTCATTCTGGCCCAGTCTCGAGAAATGGCGGTTCGGCATCGAGATGTCGCTCTTGGCCACATTCGAAGTTTGGGGTTGAGACTCAACACAAAAAGAGTGTGTTACAACCATCCCAGTGCACAACGCTTCTGGCGCTGTGTGGAACTCTGTTACGATGCAGGCACGCATGTCTCCTGCACGTATCGAGTCCCTTATGGCGATGGTGTCCGGGTTAAAGCTAGGCCAGGCCATCACTGTAAAGCAATTTCAAAGACTGCTGGGCCTCATGGCAGTGGCATCCAACATTGTACCGTTGGGCCTTCTACACATGAGGCCCCTCCAGTGGTGGCTGAAAGCCAAGGGTTTTCCCCAGCGGGAATCCATTTCAGTATAATCAGAGTAACGCCGCAGGTGCCTTCGCTCTCTGCTAATATGGAAGAAACCTTGGTTCCTGTCCCAAGGGCCAGTGTTGGGAGCGCCATGTCGCCGAAAACCGCTTCGACAGACGCCTCCCTCACTGGCTGGGGCGCGGTCATGGACGGCCGCTTTGCCAGGGGTCTGTGGCAGGACCATCATCATTCTTGGCACATAAACTGTCTAGAGATGTTGGCTGTGTTCAGGGCTCTGAGGAGCTTCCTTCCAGACATCAAAGGTTACCATGTCCTAGCACGCTCGACAATACATCAGTGGTAGCTTATCTGAACCGACAAGGAGGACTCAAGATCGCGCCCTCTGTGCAGACTGGCGATCAGATAATTCTTTGGTCCCAAGGGAAAATACTGTCTATCAGAGCAATGTATATTCCGGGGTTCAGAATCAGGGAGCAGACATCCTGTCGAGGCAGGGGCTGAGGCCCGGGAATGGAGACTTCATCCAGAGGTGGTGAAGTTGATATGGGACAAATTTGGACCATCAGAAGTGGATCTGTTCAGCGTCTCGAGAGACTTCCCACTGTCCACTTTGGTTCTCCCTCTCACATCCAGCCCCACTGGGGTTGGACGCCATGGTACAGGCTTGGCCGAGGCTTCGCCTGTACGCATTTCCCGATCGCTCTGCTCCTGGGAGTCCTGGAAAGGGTCCGCCAAGAGGGCATCAGTCTACTTCTGGTTGCCCCCATGTGGCCGGCCCGAGTATGGTTCTCAGACATAATTTCACTCCTGATAGCTCCGCCATGGCAGATTCCTCTGAGGAGGGATCTGTTGTCTCAGGCGGGGGCACAGTCTTCCACCCTCGTCCAGAGCTGTGGAAACTGTGGGTCTGGCCCCTGAGGGGGTTAAGTACCTAAATGCTGGTCTATCAGCGGGGTGGTTGAAACCATACTTAGCTCTAGGGCTCCGCCTACTAGGAGATTATATGGCCTCAAGTGGAATGTGTTCTCCACTTGGTGTAGAGAACATGAATTAGATCCAGTTAACTGCCCGGTGGCTTCAGTTCTAGAGTTTCTTCAAGATCGCTTTCTATGGGTCTCTCCCTTCCACACTTAAGGTGTACGTGGCTGCCATTTCGGCATTCCATGCATCACTGAGTGATGGGCCTCTGGGGAGGCACCAGCTGGTCATTCGCTTTCTCCGTGGTACATGGAGGATGAGACTCGACAACCAGGTCCAGGGTTCCTGCCTGGGACCTGGCGGTGGTTCTCGAAGGGTTATCCCTGGCCCCCTTCGAACCCCTTCAGTCGGCTTCGCCCAAGGACCTGACGCTCAAGATGGCTTTTCTCTTAGCTATTACCTCTCTAAAGAGGGTGGGTGATCTTCAAGCCCTGGCAGTGACGCCAGCTTGATTGGAGTTTGCCCCTGGCGGAGTTAAAGCCATTTTACACCCGAGACCTGGCTATATGCTTAAGGTGCCGCCTAACACGGCACGTGCCCACGGTCCTGCAGGCTTTTCATCCTCCACCTCATGTGTCGGCAGAAGAAGAGAGGCTCCATTTGCTCTGCCCTGTCAGAGCTTTGAGCTGCTTACCTCGAGAGGTCCTCTTCTTGGAGGAGGTCGGACCAACTGTTAGTGTGTTTTGGGTCACCTAAGAAGGGGCTCCTGCCTCGAAACAAACCATTAGTAATTGGATTGTTCAGGCTATTATCTCGGCCTACAAGGTGCTAATTTGCCTTCACCTTTGGCCGTGAGGGCTCATTCAACTAGAGGCATGGCGCCCTCTAGGGCTCTCTTATCGGGAGTACCCCTCCAGGAGATCTGTGAGGCAGCCGGTTGGGCTACCCCACACACTTTCATCAGGTTTTACAGTCTGCACCTCCCTAGTACGCCTGGCGACGCGTGTGCTCTCGCCCTAGCTGAGTGCCTGAGTTCAGTTTCACCCTAGGGCAGGCCTTTTTTCGTGTGTGGCCTAGTGGGCATTCGCTCTCCAAAGAGTCGCTTCAACGACGCAGTGCGAAGTTCCTCGAAGGGAACGCCTCGGTTATGACTATAACCCTTGTTCCCTGAGAAGGGAACGAGACACTGCGCCGCCCTGCCACGCCCTCAAGGCCTGAGAGCAGCTTGCTTCATCGCTAGGCTAATGTGTATGTGTGCCGGCGCCACTTTTATGCATCCGTTATGCCGCCACATGTTACGCCATGACGCAACACCAATCAAGATTGGAATAGTTTCATTCATACTTCAGAGGCGCACGCTAAGGAGCGTTCCTCAAAGAGTCGCTTTCAACGACGCAGTGTCTCGCTCCCTTCAGGGAACAAGGGTTATAGTCATAACCCGAGACGTTTTCTTACCGGATCAATGAAGGATGCTAGTACCTGATGAAACAGTGTGGGTGAGTTGCAGAAACCTTGTGGCAAACGACTTGTAAGGTATGGCGGAGGATCAGTGCCTTAACAGATTCCCGAACAAACAAGAACTTACTGTTAAAAACCCCTAATTACTGAAATAGCGCCAACCAGCCTCCACAAGCACAATAAATGTATTGACAAAGAGACAATGAACTATTGACAGAGAACCGCATGTGACATCCGCGATGCTCACCACGTGCTTATCGTGTGGACAGGAAGGGGGAAACTTTGAACGTAAAAATGTGTGTGTGTGTGTGTTTTTCAGTTAAACACAGAACTGCATATTGCTAATGAAATACGTGTAATCCCTGTATGTTGTGTATTTCTGAGGTATATCAAACTCGTTAGAACTGTTTCGTTGTGTGTTTTAAACTCTGAGGCCTCATATTTAATAGCCTCATTGTATATTCCCTTATTAATTGCACTAAATATACCTTTCTTGGTATCAAATTAAACCTTACGATTTGTCCGAGCTGAATTCGAATATAAGATCTCTGTAGAATGATATTACGCGATGTTTTACTATCTTTTGAGTCATTCAGCCCAAAATCTCTTACCGCCATAAACCCAGCCAGAAACATGCAAATGAGCCTTGACAAAGGAATCATTCTCCTGCCCAGAGTAATGGAGGCCTTTACGACCTCCAAAGGAATGTTCAGAGAAGTGTTGACTCCTCCCTTCATTCTCTTACTGAGAAAGAGAAATGAACCCTGTTAATCCTATATATATATTCTATATATCCATGTGATAAATATTGACATGTATCTAATGTGCCATCTCACATTTTCCTTAAATGTGCTTGATCTATGTTTTCTTGCAAACTAATGGGTTAATGTTTCAGACTTTGCATACTATGGTTAACCAAAATCATATGTGTGGCATATTTGGTCTCTATAACTTGGTATTTTGAAGATTGAAATGACTGTGTACATGATATGTCGATAACAACAGCATATTAGTATTACCAGTATGTTTCCTATTTTCTTTCTTGCACATGCAATGGGCAATTTTACAACAAAGAGCAATAAACCAAATTCTCGCCTAGAACTCAAACCCTTCTTATTGGTCGAGCCAATGAGAGGTGGGACCTGTTTCCCGAGGGTATAAAATTGCTGCGCCCACTTCCTCTCCCTCTTAGCCCTATCCACTCTCTTAACTCTTATCTTACCAACTCTTATCCTCTTCGCTGCTCTTAGCCTCTCTTGCTCTCTGAGCCTTGTGCTCTCTCACTCTCTCGCTGAATGATGCCAAACTAAAGGCCCCAAGGACTCCCAAGCATGTGCCAGGCTACGGCCTCGACTGCCCATTCACCAAGATCCTCTGACTCTCACTGGTTCTCTCTCATCAAGACAACATCATCAAAGATCAACTGGAGCCTCAACAAATTGCATCAGGACAGTTTAATTCAAATGGGACATGCAAGTATCAAACTTAGTCTCATTATTTGATACATTAAGTATCCTTAACCCCTTTCTAAAAAGGGCGTGTCAGAACTAATATGATGGTTTGCTCAGGCTGTTGATCTGCTGAACTTCAAACAATGCTATAACTTCTTGCCTTCCTGTATTCTGCTTCAGCCCTCTTTCCCTTGGTAAACTGTATGAATGTATGTATATGTATGTTAGAGTAGTTTAAATGTTTAGTCTAGTTAATAAAGTCTTGTTCATGTCACATGTAAAGTTGTCTGTGTCTCAAGCTCATATCTAAAGTCACTAATCATAGATTTTGACTACTTGCTCTTAATACTTAGTAAGAAAGACATTTCCCTTGCCCCGAAATGTACATTTCTATTAATTAATTAATTAATAACCAAAATTGAGTGTTCACGGGATGAACCGAGTATTTGGTTGTAATGTTAATGTAGCTACATCAAGTTAACCCGATTAACTGATCCAAATATTCATAATCGATTATAACAAGTTATGATTGATTATTAATATTTCATAGAGCTGATTCGCTACCTAATGGTGGAAGAATATAGAGCTGATTCGCTACATAATGGTGGAGAATGATGCGGCATGATTAAACAAAGGTTATGAGCTTGAACCACTGTCAACCTAAAAGTGTGCATTGAATAATTCCGGTCAGAATAGGACATGACATGCTAAACGGCATTTGCTTCACTAGTTGCTGGCTTGTTTGGATGCGGATAAGGTGATGGCTTGAATTGACATCTCTACTGTAATTGAAAGAGTCTTAACACATTTAAGCATATTTTCAAAAGGTATCAGTGTACGAGTAATATGATTTTAGCGGAGAAACCCTAATTTCAGTATTAAAGTGTAAGTCTGTTTTGATGAAGGAATCTCAGCTCAGCGGCATGTAAACTGTACCAGAATTGATTGCTTAACCTGTTTCTGATGAAGAAATCTCAGTACAGAGTTATATAAATGTAGATTTGGGTGATGCTCCCTTTTCACAGTATAAAGGCCTTACAAATTATAGTTAGATTGATGTCCTTCATCTAAACTTTATCTGTGCATCTAAAAGGCTTAGCTTCCTGGTGATCAAAACTGTGTTTCACTCACTGAAACTCTGAAGTGCATTGGTTCCCATGACAACGACTTGTCACAGGAAGTGCTCACTCCAGATAGCACGTGTTTCCTTCCGACGCCATTTTGTAAACAAACCAGCCTAGATGGCTAAGCTAACCCAACTTAGCAGCCCCTTAGCTTAGGCTAAGCTAACTAATAGCTTCAACAGTTAGCTGCTAGCATAATTTACATGAAGCCTTTATCTACAGCTTGTGTGCATGCAGAGTGAAGTGATCTAAACCATTTTCCTTTAACCCCATTTCTGGTTTCTGAATTCTCACTTTCTCTTTCCTTAACTTTAATTCTTCTCATCTATCTTCACCTGCACCTTTCAGGTGCATCCCTTACTGAACGCTGTTCAGCTAAATTTGCAGTTACTTTGTTAATTAAATCTAAAAACTTAATTACATGTAAACTGTTTAGATAGAGAATAATTTTTATAGTTATTGGGAACTTTCAATGGCACGCTGACTAAACTTTATAGAGGGACAAACACATTGTGTGGTCTTGAACACGCAACAGCTGTGACCAACTATAGAATGATGCCCAAAGCAAATCTAATTGTTGATCATAAGTGCTATTGATTATTCCCAATACAAGGTTATTCTGCTATTTTAATCACTTCTTCAAGTCTTTTTATTATTTTTACTAATAATAGAAGTCAGCTATTCATTTTCCCATTTAACCCTCTTGGTCTAGTGTGGTTTTATTTCCCCATAAAACTGCAAAAGTAACTAGACATACTTTTCTTCTCGATTTTGTGTTTATTTGCAACAAGTTGCTTAAATTTTATGAGCCAGCTACACTAGTAATCTAGACGATTTCTATGGCATAATTTTGAGCACCACTAATAGACACAATCTAATAGGAAAGCTCTTTTCTTCCTCTTTCTTTCTCCTCTTCATGTGTTCAAAGATCAAGCCTGTTGTATGCTATCAGTAAGTGCTGATAAATAATTTGACCCAAAGAAACATCTTAAGTCATTTATTAAATCTAGGCTTACGTTCTTTTAGCAAAGCCACTCAGATCCACACAAATCTGAGCATCCTGCTATTTGCAGCTAAGATAGTAATAATCAGGAACACATTTCAATTGTTAACCACACCTAGCAAAACCTAGCTGTACATTATACACCTTGCTGTCTCACTTTGCCTTTAGCTCCAAATTCTGTTTGATCTTGCATTAGTCTCTTGCCCTTACTCTCACCAGAAGTGTGCCAAAATGTTGCAGATGCTCAGCCTAACTGCCCAGATGGCAGGCCAAAAGGACTGGCTAGGTGTTTTGAGGAACACCCTTTATCCATGGCTGCTGACGCACCTTCAGCAACAGAACAAAAAGCAACTGGAAAACGAGGGAAAAGAACTAATGACAGACGACTCAAACCAGAGGTATGAGCACAAATATCTGACTGAGGTTATCGCCCTGGCCCACAACCTCACAGGTTTGAAACAGGAGGTAAACAACCTCAAACGCCAGATCACTGAGTCTCCAAACGGAGCTGACACATGCTAAAAACCGCATAGACCAGCTAGAGATGGAGGCTCAGGACAGACACAAGGACCCTGGCAGAAGGGAGTCACAGGAGGTAATCCACAGACTTCAAACGGCTCTGACAGCTGCTAAACAACAAGAGCAGTTGGAAAAGACAGCTAGAGAGCACCTGAAAAGGTACTTTTTCACAAAGATTCACTGTTAAAAACAGCAAATTCTGAACTCTTGGACAAAGATGCCAGAATCATGGCCTGTGAAGGTCAACTGAATGTGTCCAGAGCTGAAGTTAAAGTGCTGACTCAGCAGCTGGAAAACACCAAAGATGAACTTGACATGGTCCAACGAGAACTGAGACACTCTTACCTGCTGCAAAAGGAACCACAGCAGGAGAGACATCTCACTCCCCCACTTGCAATCAGCAGAGAAACCTCCCCAGCCAAGCACAGAGTTACAAAGGGGGAGACAAACCCCACTGCTTAACACGCCATCGGACAGTTTCCTTAAAGCTTCCTGCAGCCGCGAAGGAAAAGGATTGATTCAGACCTAATCTTGAAACGACACGCGTAGCGACACTCAAAGACCTCAACCGAATGGCCAGACATATCCCTGCATTTACACCAGAGCTTGCAGGAGACCACGACGCCCACGCTTACCTGCGAGACATTGACTTTCACCTGCAGTCTTTGATGAGTGTGAACCATCAAGATAGACTCCATCTGATCTGGATCACGCCCAGCCCAGAGTTGCGACGCTTTCTGGCTCGACAGCCAGAAAACATCCAGTCTAACTACCAGCAGCTGAAACAAGCCATCATAAGGGAATTCTCAGAGTCTAACAATGGACTGATCGCTGCCCTAGACACCAAACAGGGTCGGCATGAAACTCCCTATGTTTACTACCACAGACTCAGACGAGCTTACTGAGCTCACGAACAAACCTGGGATGGAGGAGGACACCAGCTTCAAGAGCCTTTTCCTCCGAAACCTCCATCCTATGGTAAGTCACCATTTAGGCATTATGGCCTGCCCCCACACAATGCCTATCCAACAACTGCGTGACCTGACACAGAAGGCCTTTAACAAACACAAGGCCTCACCCAGCAAACACCACAGGACGCCCCACAGCAGTCTACAACAACATCCTCCTGTACACCTTTCAAACAGGTGCCAAACAGAGGCTGCACAAAGACAGCTAGAAACGCCTGTTACTGAGTTACAAGAGCTGCTAGCACTAGCAAAAGAGCTCCTGGAACAGAACTCCCCTGAGGAGTACTGGGAAGAACAAACCTCTGACTCTTGCCCAACACCACTCAGGCAAGCTCAAGTCAGCACTGCTGCCAGAGCAGAGTAACACTGCAGACTTCAGACACCTGGTGACTGGGTGCCGAACCAAGGGCTGAACGGCCACCTGCTGCCCTTTTGCTACCAGTACTAGGTCAGTCTGAAACTCTCTCCACACTACACAATGCCCATAACCACTCCCTGCAGCCACAAACAAGCACCTGCCTCAAACGAACTGACTTCATAATGACAGGTGACACACTGTCAAGGCACCTGCTGCCTCTGCACCTGCTGCAGAGACCTGGATGTGGCTACTGTCTACATCACCCACCGTGGAACAACCACCTGCTACAAAACCCTCATGATTCACCTGCCATCCGCCATTGTGATGATTGTCGTCCGATGATGTCTCCAACAGGGACACCACCTGGCTAAAAAGGGGACTGTAAGGTATGGCGGAGGATCAGTGCCTTAACAGATTCCCTAACAAACAAGAACTTACTGTTAAAACCCCCTAATTACTGAAATAGCGCCAACCAGCCTCCACAAGCACAATAAATGTATTGACAAAGAGACAATGAACTATTGACAGAGAACCGCATGTGACATCCGCGATGCTCACCACGTGCTTATCGTGTGGACAGGAAGGGGAAACTTTGAACGTAAAAATGTGTGTGTGTGTGTGTTTTTCAGTTAAACACAGAACTGCATATTGCTAATGAAATACGTGTAATCCCTGTATGTTGTGTATTTCTGAGGTATATCAAACTCGTTAGAACTGTTTCGTTGTGTGTTTTAAACTCTGAGGCCTCATATTTAATAGCCTCAGTGTATATTCCCTTATTAATTGTACTAAATATACCTTTCTTGGTATCAAATTAAACCTTACGATTTGTCCGAGCTGAATTCGAATATAAGATCTCTGTAGAATGATATTACGCGATGTTTTACTATCTTTTGAGTCATTCAGCCCAAAATCTCTTACCGCCATAAACCCAGCCAGAAACATGCAAATGAGCCTTGACAAAGGAATCATTCTCCTGCCCAGAGTAATGGAGGCCTTTACGACCTCCAAAGGAATGTTCAGAGAAGTGTTGACTCTCCCTTCATTCTCTTACTGAGAAAGAGAAATGAACCCTGTTAATCCTATATATATATTCTATATATCCATGTGATAAATATTGACATGTATCTAATGTGCCATCTCACATTTTCCCTTAAATGTGCTTGATCTATGTTTTCTTGCAAACTAATGGGTTAATGTTTCAGACTTTGCATACTATGGTTAACCAAAATCATATGTGTGGCATATTTGGTCTCTATAACTTGGTATTTTGAAGATTGAAATGACTGTGTACATGATATGTCGATAACAACAGCATATTAGTATTACCAGTATGTTTCCTATTTTCTTTCTTGCACATGCAATGGGCAATTTTACAACAAAGAGCAATAAACCAAATTCTCGCTTAGAACTCAAACCCTTCTTATTGGTCGAGCCAATGAGAGGTGGGACCTGTTTCCCGAGGGTATAAAATTGCTGCCCACTTCCTCTCCCTCTTAGCCCTATCCACTCTCTTAACTCTTATCTTACCAACTCTTATCCTCTTCGCTGCTCTTAGCCTCTCTTGCTCTCTGAGCCTTGTGCTCTCTCACTCTCTCGCTGAATGATGCCAAACTAAAGGCCCCAAGGACTCCCAAGCATGTGCCAGGCTACGGCCTCGACTGCCCATTCACCAAGATCCTCTGACTCTCACTGGTTCTCTCTCATCAAGACAACATCATCAAAGA
>NW_026266724.1:0-23822 GCF_025860055.1 Xyrauchen texanus | reverse complement strand
AGTGCTAAAAATGCTAAAAACTTCCTAGCATCATGCTAACACATGCTAGCATCGCCTAGCAAAGTGCTAAAACCTGCTAAAAACGTGTCTATCTATCCATCTATCTATCTATCTAGCAACTAAGTTAAACTTTAAACTACTTTAAACTTCAAACTACTTTAAACTAATTTAAACTACAAACTAATTTAAACTTTAAACTAATTTAAACTATAAACTACTTTAAACTATAAACTACCTTAAACTATAAACTACTTTAAACTAATTTAAACTAATTTAAACTAATTTAAACTTCAATCTACTTTAAACTTCTTCAAACTTTCTGGTCCAAACTTTCACAAGCCAACTTAAAGTTTGTCTCGACGAACTTTTTTTCTAGTTATTATTAAGTTGGCTTGTGAGAGCCAACTTACTGAAATCCTATTTAAACTTATTATTAGTGGTGCTTGCAAAGCATCACTATTGTAATCTCACATACTTATTATTATACTTTTTATTTTTATTTTTATTTTTATTTTTATATCTCTTAACAAAACTTGACACCTAACTTCGTCCCGCACCGTTTGGCGTAGACCCACGAATGAGGTGTCAAATCGAGCGACCTATTGAGGACACATGTGCTATGACTTTTATAAGCGATCGAGTGCGGTATTTGCCCCAGGGGCAAAAAGCGGCCGAAAAATCCCATAGACTTAACATTGAGACAAACTTTGGCCGTCACAGCTCCAAGCGAGGATTTCAGTAGAAGCGTGTGATTTGCCACATTTGAAGAGGCTGGCAGGCTCTGTAAGAGCATACCTCAATATGGGGTAAAAGTTGCACCCCTGGGGGCAGGAGCTGCCCAAAAATGCCCCAATTGACTTATAATGGTGTAGGGCGGCCCATGAAATGAAAAGGCATAGGGATTTGTATTGAACATAGCTCTGGATCACAGTGTCATAGAGACGAGGGGGTGGGCTCATTTTACTCAGACAACCAATCAGTCTCTCTGGATCATTGTGAAGCTATCAAGCCACGCCCTAGCAACCATTAAGAGCACCTTAGCAACAAGTCCCATAGACTTCTAATGAAAGAGATCAAAGGGATATCTACGGATAGAAGTGTCATAGAAACACAAGGGTGGTCTCGTTTGACTCTGGGCAGCAAACAGCCAATCATGAATCACCTCAACACTTCCTAGCCCCTCCCTAGCAACCACTGTCGAGCACCATAGCAACGAAAATCCATACAGGGATATCTTCCATTCTGAATGTCACAGAGGCATGGGAGTTGGTTTATATCATTCATACTGACAAGCAGCCTTTGCAGTTTCATAATTGGCAGCTGCCAAGCCACTCCCTAGCAACTAAACAGAGTACCCTAGCAACCGAGTAACAAATCACGTATTTCTGCACCAGAAAATCAGTACAGACTTCTGGGTTGATTTCTTTCAACCAGGATGGCAAGGACACTTCATTAGTATCACTATGGTAACTGCCTAGCAACCAGATGGGGTTACCCTAGCAACCGAGTAACAAATCACATATCTCTGCACCTGAAAACACTACAGACTTCCGGGTTGACTTATTTCACTCAGGATGGAAAGGAGCAATGTATTGTATTACCTTGGTAACTGCATAGCAACCACACGGGCTTACCCTAGCGACCGAGTAACAAATCACATATTTCTGCACCAGAGAATCGTACAGACTTCTGGGTTCATTTATTTATGACCGTGATTTTTGCTCTTTTCAAGTTACAACATGCTGTTTGGTCGAGTTTTAGCCACGGCAAGCACCACTCACATTTTCTTCAGGAAATGTACCCATCTAGTTAGTGGTGCTTGCAAAGCATCACTATTGTAATCTCACATACTTATTTTTATTTTATTTTTCTTCTTTTTATTATTATTCTATCTCCGTACAAAACTTCGGCACCTAACTTCGTCCCGCACCGTTTGGCGTAGACCCACAAATGAGGTGTCAAATCGAGCGGCCTATTGAGGACACGTGTGCTATGACTTTTATAAGCGATCGAGTGCGGTATTTGCCCCAGGGGCAAAAAGCCGACGAAAAATCCCATAGACTTAACATTGTGACAAACTTTGAAGCGTCACAGCTCGGCGAGGATTTCACAGAAGCGTGTGATTTGCCACATTTGAAGAGGCTGGCAGGCTCTGTAAGAGCATACCTCAATATGGGGTAAAAGTTGCACCCCTGGGGGCAGGAGCTGCCCAAAAATGCCCCAATTGACTTATAATGGTGTAGGGCGGCCCATGAAATGAAAAGGCATAGGGATTTGTATTGAACATAGCTCTGGATCACAGTGTCATAGAGACCAGGGGGTGGGCTCATTTTACTCAGGCGACCAATCAGTCTCTCAGGATCATTGTGAAGCTATCAAGCCACGCCCTAGCAACCATTAAGAGCACCTTAGCAACAAGTCCCATAGACTTCTATTGAAACAGATCAAAGGGATATCTCGGATAGAAGTGTCATAGAAACACAAGGGTGGTCTCGTTTGACTCGGGACAGCAAACAGCCAATCATGCATCAAATCAACACTTCCTAGCCCCTCCCTAGCAACCATTGTCGAGCACCTTAACAACCAAAATCCATAGAGGGATATCTTCCATTCTGAATGTCACAGAGGCATGGGAGTTGGTTTATATCATTCATACTGACAAGCAGCCTTTGGAGATTCATGATTGGCAGCTGCCAAGCTACTCCTAGCAACTAAACAGAGTACCCTAGCAACCGTTTAGCAGTAACTATATCTCTGCACCACAAAATCAGAGAGACTTCTGGGTTGATTTATTTCAATCAGGATGGCAAGGAGACTTGATTAGTATCACTATGGTAACTGCCTAGCAACCAGATGGGGTTACCCTAGCAACCGAGTAACAAATCACATATCTCTGCATCAGAAAAGCGTAGAGACTTCCTGGTTGACTTATTTCAATCAGGATGGAAAGGACACTTCATTAGTATCACTATGGTAACTGCCTAGCAACCAGATGGGCTTACCCTAGCAACCGAGTAACAAATCACATATCTCTGCATCACAAAAACATAGAGACTTCGGGTTGACTTATTTCAATCAGGATGGCAAGGACACTTCATTAGTATCACTATGGTAACTGCCTAGCAACCAGATGAGCTTACCCTAGCAACCGAGTAACAAATCACATATCTCTGCATCAGAAAAGCGTAGAGACTTCGGGTTGACTTATTTCAATCAGGATGGCAAGGACACTTGATTAGTATCACTATGGTATCTGCCTAGCAACCAGATGGGCTTACCCTAGCAACCGAGTAACAAATCACATATCTCTGCATCACAAAAACATAGAGACTTCGGGTTGACTTATTTCAATCAGGATGGCAAGGAGACTTGATAAGTATCACTATGTTAACTGCCTAGCAACCAGATGGGGTTACCCTAGCAACCGAGAAACAAATCACATATCTACGGCACCAGAAAAGAGTACAGACTTCGGGTTGATTTATTTCAATCAGGATGGCAAGGACACTTGATTACTATCACTATGGTAACTGCCTAGCAACCAGATGGGGTTACCCTAGCAACCGAGAAACAAATCACATATCTCGGCACCAGAAAAGAGTACAGACTTCGGGTTGATTTATTTCAATCAGGATGGCAAGGAGACTTGATTAGTATCACTATGGTAACTGCCTAGCAACCAGATGGGGTTACCCTAGCAACCGAGTAACAAATCACATATCTCTGCATCAGAAAAGCGTAGAGACTTCGGGTTGACTTATTTCAATCTGGATGGCAAGGAGACTTGATTAGTATCACTATGGTAACTGCCTAGCAACCAGATGGGGTTACCCTAGCAACCGAGTAACAAATCACATATCTCTGCATCAGAAAAGCGTAGAGACTTCGGGTTGACTTATTTCAATCAGGATGGCAAGGACACTTGATTAGTATCACTATGGTAACTGCCTAGCAACCAGATGGGGTTACCCTAGCAACCGAGTAACAAATCACATATCTCTGCATCAGAAAAACATAGAGACTTCCGGGGTTACTTATTTCAATCAGGATGGCAAGGACACTTGATTAGTATCACTGTGGTAACTGCCTAGCAACCAGATGGGGTTACCCTAGCAACCGAGTAACAAATCACATATCTCTGCATCAGAAAAACGTAGAGACTTCTGGGTTGACTTATTTCAATCAGGATGGCAAGGACACTTGATTAGTATCACTATGGTAACTGCCTAGCAACCAGATGGGCTTACCCTAGCAACCGAGTAACAAATCACATATCTCTGCATCAGAAAAGCGTAGAGACTTCTGGGTTGGTTTATTTCACTCAGGATGGCAAGGAGACTTCATAAGTATCACTATGGTAACTGCCTAGCAACAAGGAGGGGTTACCCTAGCAACCAAATAACAAATCACATATCTCTGGATCACAACATCGTAGAGACTTCCTGGTTGACTGATTTTACTCTGGATAGCAAGGAGACTTAATAAGTATCACTATGGTAACTGCCTAGCAACCACATGGGGTTACCCTAGCAACCCAGTAACAAATCACATATCTCTGCACCAGAAAACAGTACAGATTTTTGGGTTGAATTATTTCACTCAGGATGGAAAGGAGCCATGTATTGTATTACCTTGCTAACTGCATAGCAACCACATGGGCTTACCCTAGCAACCTAGTAACAAATCACATATTTCTGCACCAGAAAATTATACAGACTTCTGGGTTGATTTATTTATGACCACAATTTCTGTTCTTTTCAAGCAGGCTATTTGGTCGAGTTTTGCCACGGCAAGCACCACTCACATTTTCTTCAGGAAATGTACCTATCTAGTTATTATTATTATTCTGAGACTAAAATTACCAAGACTAACTCCTCCTAGAGCTTTTAAGCTACATGCACCAAACTAGGCACAGACCTTCAGACTAATCCCGAATAGTGTGCTATATCTTTTCTAACTGATCGGACTTACGGTTTTCCTAAAAATGATGATCAAACTCGGAAAAAACTCCCATTGACTTAACATTGCGGAATGTTCAGAAATTCAAATTCCAACTGACATTTTCACACACACAGACAAAAAGGGCCTGTCAGCCCTGCATCTCTCCCTCTCTCTCTCCCTCAGAGGATTTCTTTTATCAAGCAGCCAAAAAGTAATGACCTAAAATCTTCCTAGCCACACGCTAAAACATGCTAAAAACGTGCTAGCATCTATCTGAGGGTCAATATCTATCTATCTATCTATCTATCTATCTATCTATCTATCTATCTATCTATCTATCTATCTATCTATCTATCTATCTGAGGGTAAATATCTATCTCTCTCTCTCTATCTATCTATATCTATCTCTCTATATATCTAAGGGTAAATATCTATCTATCTATCTATCTATCTATCTATCTATCTATCTATCTATCTATCTATCTATCTATCTATCTATCTATCTATCTAGCAACTAAGTTAAACTTTTTTAACACTACACTGTAGAACCGGTTCATTAGAGTCATTCATTTGGGAATCAGACTACACTGGTCACACTGTATGTTTCACACTGTAGAGTCAAAAGAACCGGCTCATTAGAGTCATTAATTTGGGAACACACAAAGACAAAAAGGGCCTGTCAGCCCTGCATCTCTCCCTCTCTCTCTCCCTCACTGCATAGGGATTTTGTATTGAACATAGCTCTGGATCACAGTGTCATAGAGACAAGGGGGTGGGCTCATTTTACTCAGACGACCAATCAGTCTCTCAGGATCATTGTGAAGCTATCAAGCCACGCCCTAGCAACAATTTAAAGCACCTTAGCAACAACTCCCATAGACTTCTAATGAAAGATATCAAAGGGATATGTCTGGATAGAAGTGTCATAGAAACACAAGGCTGGTCTCGTTTGACTCGGGGCAGCAAACAGCCAATCATGAATCACCTCAACACTTCCTAGCCCCTCCCTAGCAACCATTGTCGAGCACCTTAACAACCAAAATCCATAGAGGGATATCTTCCATTCTGAATGTCACAGAGGCATGGGAGTTGGTTTATATCATTCATACTGACAAGCAGCCTTTGGAGTTTCATGATTGGCAGCTGTCAAGCCACTCCCTAGCAACTAAAAAGAGTACCCTAGCAACCGTTTAGCAATAACTATATCTCTGCACCAGAAAATCAGAGAGACTTCTGGGTTCATTTATTTCAATCAGGATGGCAAGGAGACTTGTTAAGTATCACTATGGTAACTGCCTAGCAACCACATGGGGTTACCCTAGCAACCGAGTAACAAATCACATATCTCTGCACCAGAAAATCAGAGAGACTTCTGGGTTGATTTATTTCAATCAGGATGGCAAGGACACTTGATAAGTATCACTGTGGTAACTGCCTAGCAACCACATGGGGTTACCTTAGCAACCGAGTAACAAATCACATATCTCTGCATCAGAAAAACATAGAGACTTCCGGATTGACTTATTTCAATCAGGATGGCAAAGAGACTTCATTAGTATCACTATGGTAACTGCCTAGCAACCAGATGTGGTTACCCTAGCAACCAAGTAACAAATCACATATCTCTGCACCAGATAATCGTAGAGACTTCTGGGTTGATTTATTTCAATCAGGGTGTCAAGGAGACTTGATAAATATCACTATGGTAACTGCCTAGCAACCACATTGGGTTACCCTAGCAACCGAGTAACAAATCACATATCTCTGGACCAGAAAATCGTAGAGACTTCTGGGTTGGTTTATTTCAATCAGGATGTCAAGAATACTTGATAAGTATCACTATGGTAACTGCCTAACAACCAGATGGAGTTACCCTAGCAACCGAGTAACAAATCACATATCTCTGCACCAGAAAATCAGAGAGACTTCTGGTTTGATTTATTTCAATCAGGATGGCAAGGAGACTTGATAAGTATCACTATGGTAACTGCCTAGCAACCACATGGGGTTACCTTAGCAACCGAGTAACAAATCACATATCTCTGCATCAGAAAAACGTAGAGACTTCCGGATTTACTTATTTCAATCAGGATGGCAAAGAGACTTCATTAGTATCACTATGGTAACTGCCTAGCAACCAGATGTGGTTACCCTAGCAACCAAGTAACAAATCACATATCTATGCACCAGAAAATCATAGAGACTTCTGGGTTGATTTATTTCAATCAGGATGTCAAGGAGACTTGATAAGTATCACTATGGTAACTGCCTAGCAACCACATTGGGTTACCCTAGCAACCGAGTATCAAATCACATATCTCTGGACCAGAAAATCATAGAGACTTCTGGGTTGGTTTATTTCAATCAGGATGTCAATAACACTTGATAAGTATCACTATGGTGACTGCCTAACAACCAGTTGGGGTTACCCTAGCAACCGAGTAACAAATCACATATCTCTGCAACAGAAAATCGTAGAAACATCTGGGTTGATTTATTTCAATCAGGATGGCAAGAAGACTTGATAAGTATCACTATGGTAACTGCCTAGCAACCATATGGGGTTACCCTAGCAACCGAGTAACAAATCACATATCTCTGCAACAGAACAACATAAAGACTTCTGGCTTTGTTCATGGGACTCAGGGTAGCAAGGATCAATCAATCAATCCATCCATCCATCCATCCATCCATCCATCCATCCATCTATCTATCTATCTGAGGGTCAATATCTATCTATCTGTCTCTCTGTCTGTCTGTTGTCTATCTATCTATCTGAGGGTCAATGTCTATCTATCTATCTATCTATCTATCTATCTATCTATCTATCTATCTATCTATCTATCTGAGGGTAAATATCTATCTATCTATCTCTCTATCTATCTGAGTGTCTGTCTGTCTATCTATCTATCTATCTATCTATCTAGCAACTAAGTTAAACTTTAAACTACTTTAAACTAATTTAAACTAAACTAATTTAAACTATAAACTACTTTAAACTAATTTAAACTTCAAACTAATTTAAACTACAAACTAATTTAAACTTCAAACTACTTTAAACTTCTTCAAACTTTCTGGTCCAAACTTTCACAAGCCAACTTAAAGTTTGTCTCGACGAACTTTTTTTCTAGTTATTCTTACTCTGAAATTTCTATATCTATCTCCTCCTAGAGCTTTAACTCCACATACTCCAAACTCGGCTCAGACACTCAAACTGTTCTGACTCGAGTTGCTATATCTTTTCTAACTGATCGGACTTACGGTTTTCCTAAAAATGACGATCAAACTCGGAAAAAACTCCCATTGACTTAACATTGCGGAATGTTCAGAAATTTAAATCTCAACTGACATTTTCACACACACAGACAAAAAGGGCCTATCAGCCCTGTATCTCTCCCTCTCTCTCTCCCTCATTGCATAGGGATTTTGTATTGAACATAGCTCTGGATCACAGTGTCATAGAGACAAGGGGGCGGGCTCATTTTACTCAGATGACCAATCAGTCTCTCGGGATCATTGTGATGCTATCAAGCCATGCCCTAGCAACAATTTAAAGCACCTTAGCAACAACTCCCATAGACTTCTAATGAAAGACATCAAAGGGATATCTCCGGATAGAAGTGTCATAGAAACACAAGGGTGGTCTCGTTTGACTCGGGGCAGCAAACAGCCAATCATGAATCACCTCAACACTTCCTAGCCCCTCCCTAGCAACCATTGTCGAGCACCTTAACAACCAAAATCCATAGAGGGATATCTTCCATTCTGAATGTCACAGAGGCATGGGAGTTGGTTTATATCATTCATAATGACAAGCAGCCTTTGGAGTTTCATGATTGGCAGCTGTCAAGCCACTCCCTAGCAACTAAACAGAGTACCCTAGCAACCGTTTAGCAATAACTATATCTCTGCACCAGAAAATCAGAGAGACTTCCGGGTTCATTTATTTCAATCAGGATGGCAAGGAGACTTGATAAGTATCACTATGGTAACTGCCTAGCAACCACATGGGGTTACCTTAGCAACCGAGTAACAAATCACATATCTCTGCAGCAGAAAAACGTACAGACTTCCGGATTGACTTATTTCAATCAGGATGGCAAGGAGACTTCATTAGTATCACTATGGTAACTGCCTAGCAACCAGATGGGGTTACCCTAGCAACCGAGTAACAAATCACATATCTCTGCACCAGAAAATAGTAGAGACTTCCGGGTTGACTAATTTCAATCAGGATGGCAAGGAGACTTCATTAGTATCACTATGGTAACTGCCTAGCAACCAGATGGGGTTACCCTAGCAACCGAGTAACAAATCACATATCTCTGCACCAGAAAATAGTAGAGACTTCCGGGTTGACTAATTTCAATCAGGATGGCAAGGAGACTTCATTACTATCACTATGGTAACTGCCTAGCAACCAGATGGGGTTACCCTAGCAACCGAGTAACAAATCACATATCTCTGCACCAGAAAATAGTACAGACTTCTGGGTTGATTTATTTCAATCAGGATGGCAAGGAGACTTGATAAGTATCACTATGGTAACTGCCTAGCAACCACATGGGGTTACCTTAGCAACCGAGTAACAAATCACATATCTCTGCAGCAGAAAAACGTAGAGACTTCCGGATTGACTTATTTCAATCAGGATGGCAAGGAGACTTCATTAGTATCACTATGGTAACTGCCTAGCAACCAGATGGGGTTACCCTAGCAACCGAGTAACAAATCACATATCTCTGCCCCAGAAAATAGTAGAGACTTCCGGGTTGACTTATTTCAATCAGGATGGCAAGGACACTTGATTACTATCACTATGGTAACTGCCTAGCAACCAGATGGGGTTACCCTAGCAACCGAGTAACAAATCACATATCTTTGTACCAGAAATTAGTAGAGACTTCCGGGTTGACTTATTTCACTCAGGATGGCAAGGAGACTTGATTAGTATCACTATGGTAACTGCCTAGCAACCAGATGGGGTTACCCTAGCAACCGAGTAACAAATCACATATCGCTTCACCAGAAAATAGTACAGACTTCTGGGTTGATTTATTTCACTCAGGATGGCAAGGACACTTGATTACTATCACTATGGTAACTGCCTAGCAACCATATGGGGTTACCCTAGCAACAGAGTAACAAATCACATATCTCTGCACCAGAAAATAGTACAGACTTCCGGGTTGACTTATTTCAATCAGGATGGCAAGGAGACTTGATTAGTATCACTATGGTAACGGCCTAGCAACCAGACGGAGTTACCCTAGCAACCGAGTAACAAATCACATATCTCTGCACCAGAAAATAGTAGAGACTTCCGGGTTGACTTATTTCAATCAGGATGGCAAGGAGACTTCATTGCTATCACTTTTTGTAACTGCCTAGCAACCAGATGGGGTTACCCTAGCAACCGAGTTACAAATCACATAACTCTGCACCAGAAAATAGTAGAGACTTTTGGGCTGACTTATTTCACTCAGGATGGTAAGGACACTTGATTAGTATCACTATGGTAACTGCCTAGCAACCAGATGGGGTTACCCTAGCAACCGAGTAACAAATCACATATCTCTGCACCAGAAAATAGTACAGACTTCTGGGTTGATTTATTTCACTCAGGATGGCAAGGACACTTGATTACTATCACTATGGCAACTGCCTAGCAACCAGATGGGGTTACCCTAGCAACCGAGTAACAAATCACATATCTCTGCACCAGAAAATAGTAGAGATTTCCGGGTTGACTTATTTCACTCAGGATGGAAAGGAGCCATGTATTGTATTACCTTGGTAACTGCATAGCAACCACATGGGCTTACCCTAACAACCGAGTAACAAATCACATATTTCTGCACCAGAATATCATACAGACTTCTGGGTTGATTTTTTCATGACCATAATTTTTGTTCTTTTCAAGTTATAACATGCTGTTTGACGAGTTTTGCCACGGCAAGCACCACTCACATTTTCTTCAGGAAATGTACCTATCTAGTTTAAACTTTAAACTCATTTAAACTATAAACTACTTTAAACTTCAAACTACTTTAAACTATAAACTACTTTAAACTAATTTTAACTAATTTAAACTTCAAACTACTTTTAAACTTCTTCAAACTTTCTGGTCCAAACTTTCACAAGCCAACTTAAAGTTTGTCTCGATGAACTTTTTCTAGTTTGTATTGTTGTAATTTGGAACAGTAGTCAATTCTTATTTCTGTATTGTTTGGTTCATTGTGTATCAAATTTGATCATTTTCTGAGTTGTTTTCTTATGTTTTGCAGTCTTTGTCAAACCACCGTTTTGGTTGTTTTTTCAGGATGATGTGTTAGTAGCATCTCTTTAATGTGCCCCAGCTCACTGGTTGCCGTGAATGTGGGTATGGCAGGGGGCCGGGCCACAGCTTCAGCATAGCTCTGTGCTCTCTGCTGTGGGGGTCTCTCCTGGTTTGGGGCAGGTTTTTGTTTCCTTTTCTTTGTGGGGGAGGGAGGGGGGGTTGATGGCCAGCAGGTGGATGTGGAGCAAGTAAGTGTGGATTTACAGGTGTTTAAGGAGCCTCAGGTAGGTGTGCTTGTCCAGGAGTTGTCTTTCCTCACCGCGTCAAAAGGGCATATCTGGCATGTGGGGGTGGATGGGTCGGTAGTGTCCTGGTGTCGTTGGAGTGTGGAGATCACAATACGAGTTTATGGGAACTTTTTGCTGGTGATTTCTGCAACTTTTTTCACAGCATCAGAAGTACCGTTGCGCAGTGAGTGAAGGTCATTAGTCCCAGTGTGAATAATCACACATGAGGGGTTTCCTGAGAAGTCTCTAAGGAGCTAGTGGAAGTGGCCTGTTGTGCTGCATCGTTTCACTGTAACTTTGTGATGTAGGAAGAGCTTCTGTGGTCCAGGAACGTCCCATTAGTGTCCATTAGTAGGAAATCTGGACCAAGGTCTGATGGGTTACAGCAAGGAGGCTGGGTGATGAGGACTGTTTTTTCACTGGTGTCTGTGTGTTAGATGCAGATTGTGTGTCTGCGTATGTATAATTTTTTGGGGTTGCATGCATTGTGTGCTGCAGTGAGGTCTATTATCTCTGGTATACTCCTGTAGATCTCTTAGCTCTTAAAACTTTCTGGAGAGGTATTTTTCTTTACTCTCTGTGTCTTCTGTTAATTTGTCAATCTGTGCACGGAGAGTGTGAGTTTCTTCTTTAAGTTCTTTGAGAGTTGCTGTGAGTTTAATGATGGAGGTGTTGCTCTCTTTCTTCAGCTGCTGGAGTTCATCTTTGTGCTGCTGAATGCAGATGTTTGTGTTCTGTGTTTCTGACAGTCTGTTTTGAGTGTGTTCTCTGAACTCAATAAAGACCAGTTCCAGCAAGGCCAGACTGTCTCTTAGACAGATGTTCAGAGGGTGAGGGTGGGGGTTTTCTAGACTCCCCTCCTCATAGTCGGAGCAGTTTGCAGGGTCTTGTCTCTCTACGTTTCTACTCTGGCCTTCAGCATAGGAAAGATTTCCTCAAATTACTTCAGGCTTGCATCATTGCCTTGCAGAAGGATGGTGCCTTTAGTGTAGTATGTTATGGTGAGAATGGGGTTGTCTGTGTCCAGCATTTCAGCTTCACACACAGTTAATCTCCCACCTCTGCCAATTCCTTCTTTAAAAACCTAAATTAATCACAGATGGTTGATTTCCGTGCAGTAATCAGTGCAGTGTAAAAACATATTTGTTATTATTTTTCTATTCAGTTGAATGTAGTCCGCTTAAAGAATAGCAGGATTGTCTCTCAGGGTTCCTTGCCTGCACACTTTTACACTTCTCTGGGTAGATCACCTCCCTGCACTCTGATTGGCTTTTAGTCCCATGGTGATCACTCTGGGAACTGTCAAAACTGCAGTTCATTTTAGCTTTAAATGATGGAATATTTTGATGGATTTATATCAAATTTCCAATATGCCAGTTAAAGCTCACCTGTCTGTTTAGCACTTGGAGATCACTGCTGTATGAGGATTTTTTTTAACTGTAATCCATTTAATTAGTCCTTTAGTGTTTGAGGGAAAATGCAGGTAGCTCATGTGATGGTCCGGTATCCAGATGCTATTCCAGATGTTTTTATCTTCTTTGTTTTCAAAGAAAAAAAATCTGCCTTCAAATTGTTCCTCTATTGTTTTTTTCTTGTTTGCTGTTATAATTTTACTCTCTTTCTCACTTTTTTGGTATAATCTTTAATAATTATTCAGGAGCTCATCCTTAAGAGTGGCTGCTCTCTCTCTCTCTCTCTCTCTCTCTCTCTGTCTCTGAGTGCATGCTGGGAGTGAACGGAGTGTGGTGAGGGTGAGTGCGTGTTGTGGCCGTGTGATAAAAAACTTTTCTATTTTCTATCTTTTTTGTGAATGTTTGTTTTTATGTGTTGAACTTGTTCGTGGATTTAAATTTGAAAGGTGTTTGGGTCTGCAACAGCGTTGTGCTGGGAGGCATGACGAACCCAAACACAATGAGTTTTAAAGACTTAACCCGCCGCCATGGAGTGAAGGTGGAGTCTAGAATTAACGTGGAGCAGGTTTGTTTAGCGGTGGGAGAGCTTGTGGGACATGATCATATTGTCTCGGCATCGCGAATAAACAGTGCAATTGTTATTTTTTTTTAAAAAGTTGAAAAGGCAAATGATCTTGTCAAAAGCGGCGTTGTGTTGAATGGTTCACTCGTAACTGTTTTACCTTTGAGTACCCCATCTAAAAAGGTCATACTGTCTAACGTACCTCCGTTTATCAAAGACGAAATACTCGTGCAAGAGTTGTCTCGGTATGGAAAACTGGTTTCCCCAATAAAGAAAATCCCTCTCAGGTGCAAGTCACCATTAGTGAAGCATCGAGTCTCATTCAGAAGACAGTTTTTCATGGTTCTAAAAAATGGAGTTGATGAGATCGATTTGGTTTTTAAGTTCAAAATTGATGGGTTCGATTACACAGTGTTTGCAACATCTGACACTACATTTAAATGTTTTAGTTGTGGTAAGATTGGACATCTTGTTCATGATTGTCCTAGTAAAAAGGACAGTGCAGGTGCGAGCACAAGCGCGGGACAGGGCGTTGCTGTTCTTCCTCTGGCTGAGATCGTGAATGACGCTGACACCGCCGGTATGGCTGTGGTCGAGGCCGGTGAGATTGAGCTCGGGCCGATCCCAGTTGTGGCTGCCGAGAATAAATCTGATACAATTGAGATTGTTACTGAGCATAGTAAAAATGATACTCTCGCGATGTCCGATGAGCTGGCTGAACATTCTGAAAACGTCTGTGTAACAGATGCTGATGAAATTGATGTGGCCGATGTTGATTTTGAAAAGGAAGCAAAATCTGTTTTCAAGATCCCAGTTAAAAGAAAGAAAAAAAACTGTGGAAAAGCTTTTAAACAAGTAAAGAAGGATGAGGGTGGTGATAAGAATGTGGGATCAGACAGTGATAGAGATTCCTCTGATTCAAATGTGTCTCAATGTTCAAATATGTCTATAAGCTCTCAAAATGAAAATATGGTTTGTTTGTATAGAGCTGATGATATTAGTAAATTTCTGCAAGAAACAAAGGGATTGAAAAGAGTGCAAATTGAGAATTGTAAACAATTCATCAATGATGCAAGGTATCTAATGAAGGAAGGAGCCTTTCAAGATGTAGAGATTTATCGTCTTAGAAAACTTGTGAACAAACTAAAAAAATAAATTCTAAAAATGATGCCAAAAATTGTTTTTTCGGCAGCTTTTCTTGTGACAAAATGACACATTTTTAAATTGGATCCTTAAACTTAAACGGTGCCAGAGATGGTCATAAAAGAATGATGTTATTTGAGTTTATTAGACAAAAGCAAATAGATATTTTGTTTTTACAAGAAACACACAGTGACTTTAAAATGAGACCGATTGGAGAAGAGAATGGGACGGACAGATTGTCCTGAGCCACAAATCTTCTATTAGTGGAGGTGTTGCTGTTTTGTTTTCAAAGCATTTTTTACCTCTGTCTTGTGAAGTTGAGGAAATAATTAGTGGTCGTTTTTTAAAGATCAAAGTGAAATTTTAAAAAATGACCATGGTGCTTCTGAATTTATATGCACCTACAAAAGGATTAGAGAGAGTTCTTTTCTTTGATAAGGTGGATGCTGTTTTGAAAGATTTAAATTCAGAAGATGTGTTATTTTTAGGTGGAGATTTTAATTGTACGGCCAATGATAAGTTGGATAGGAATCATATAGAACCACATGCTGCTTCTCAGAAAACACTTATACAACTCATTGAAACTCATGATTTATGTGATGTATGGAGAAATATGAATCAAGATGTTAGACAGTATACTTGGGCTCATAGTACTGAACATTCTATCTCTTTGGCACGACTTGACAGAATTTATAGTGTTCAACATCAACGTAATCTTTTTAAATTTTGTAAAATTATTCCAGTGGGTTTTTCTGATCACAGTATAGTTCTGTGCAGTGTTTTATTGAAGTGTGTGAAGTATAGGAGTGCATACTAGATCTTTAATACTTTAAAGATAAACTTTTTTTAGATAATTTCCTATTTTTTTTGGGAAACTTTTAAGCAGCAAAAGCATTTTTATGCTTCTTTACTGCAATGGTGGGACTGTGGAAAAATTCTTATTAGGGATTTTTGTCAAAAGTACACTGTGAATGTTACTCGAGACACAGCCCAGTCAATGAAGACATTAGAAACTGAAATAATTGCTTTGCAGGATTTATTAGCATCTAAGAAAAATAAAAAGCATACTGATGACTTGAAGGAAAAAAAAATCAGTTTTGAAAGATCTGTTGGGAGTTAAAGCACAGGGAGCTTTAGTCCGTTCACGGTTTCAAACTGTGATACAAATGGACGCTCCCTCAAAATTATTTTTTAATTTAGAAATGAAAAAAGGTCAAAGTAAAATGATTCATACTCTACGCTCAGCTACAGGACAAGAACTAACAGAGCCTGCAGACATATGTAACCGTGCTGTAGAGTTTTTTTCAGACCTCTATAAATCTGAACTGAGGGAATGGGGTGCAGATGCTGATAATTTCCTTGAAGGACTGCCAAAGGTAGACGAAGAGTCCAACAATGAACTACAACAGACTTTGTCTGTACAAGAGCTTTATACTGCCATGATGAGCATGGAAAACGGTAAATCTCCAGGAATTGACGGGTTACCTGTTGAGTTTTATAAGACTCTATGGCCCGTCATAGGAGAAGATCTGCTGACAGTTCTTAATGACAGTCTGAAAAGAGGACTATTGCCACTAAGCTGCAGAAGAGCAGTCATCACACTGTTACCTAAGAAAGGTGATCTTCAGTGTATTGGCAATTGGCGCCCTGTCTCGCTCTTATGTTCAGAGTACAACATTTTATCTAAAAGTTTGGCTATAAGATTTAGTAAAGTTTTAAGAAAATTGATACATCCTGACCTTCTACTGTATTACCAACATCTTACTGTATTCCCAACAGGTCTATTTTTTATAATATTGCTTTAATTCGGATGTTTTAGATGCTTCTAAACTCCTAACTCTGGTCTGATTTCTCTCGATCAAGAGAAAGTTTTCGACAGAGTTGAGCACTTGTTTTTGTGGAACACTTTAGAGGCTTTTGGTTTTAGCCACTCTTTTATATCCATGATTAAGGCTGTGTATTGTAACATTGAGAGTGTTCTTAAAATTAATGGTGGTTTGTGTGCTCCGTTCACAGTTGAGAGGGGAGTTCGGCAGGGATGTGCCATGTCTGGTATGTTGTATTCCCTTGCCATCGAACCCTTACTTCAAAAGTTACGAGCTCATTTAAAAGGTCTGACTTTCCCTGGTTGTAATAACTCTTTACATCTTTCTGCCTATGCTGATGATGTTATTGTTTTTGTAAATGGAAATGAGGATGTTATTAAGTTAGAAAAAATAGTTAATGATTTTAAATGTGTTTCCTCTGCTAAAGTCAATTGGAAGAAATGTGAGGCTCTACTAGTAGGAAGATGGAGTGGAAATCTTCCCGCTTTACCTGGAGGATTAATTTGGAAAAGAGGAGGTCTAAAATACCTTGGTGTCTATCTAGGGAATGAGAACTTAATTAAGAAAAATTGGGAAGGTTTAATTGAGAAAATAAAAGGTCGATTGGAAAAATGGAAATGGTTGCTCCCTCAGATATCTTATAGAGGACGTATTCTTATAATTAATAATCTTGTGGCATCTTCATTATGGCATAAACTTTCTTGTGTTGACCCTCCAAATGGACTGCTTGTAAATATTGAAAGAGAACTGGTGAACTTTTTTTGGGACAAGTATCACTGGACTCCTCAAAGCATTCTGTTCTTGCCCAAAGAAGAAGGAGGTCAAGGTCTGGTTAATCTCGCAAGCAGAAGAGCCACTTACCGTCTCCAATACGTACAGAAACTTTTGATGGGACCGTATTCACTTGTGTGGAGACCATTGGCTTTAAGCATATTGAGAAGAGTGGGCAATATGGAAATAGATTTAACATTGCTTTTAATGGATCATAAAAGATTGACTTTTACTGGAATTCCTCCTTTTTATCAAAACTTGTTCAAAGTGTGGGGTTTCTTTAAACACAGGTGGATGGAACCAGCAACTTCTATTTATTGGTTGTTGGAAGAACCAGTTGTATTTGGAGCTAGATTTGATACTTCAGGAGAAGATTTTCCTGGTATAACAGATATATTATGTCATAAAAAGCTTTTTAAGCTAAAAAAACATCATAAATGATTCAGGTTATAATTTACTGAGAGCTGAAAAAGTTGCGATCCTTTTAGGAGTTAGATCAGTACGTTTTGCAAGGAAGTTTCTTGACAAAATAAATAAAATTTTAACTATTGAAGAGAACACACTATTAGAAGAGTTTGGTGCAGGGACTTTAATCCCTGATAGTAAAGATCTTTTTCCAGATCTTGAAATTTGCACTGTTATAGAGGAGTCTTGTCTTAATAGCCCTTTGTTAAAATGTGGAGTTAATGACTATATTGATTTTTGTACAGTAGAAGGGAGAATGTTGTATAAATGCATTGTGAAACTTATTCATCAACGTAATTTATGTATCAAAACAGATACAGTATGGATAGAAAAATTAGGAATTAATTCTGAAACTAAACCTGTTTGGCGAGCACTTTACAAACCACCATTAAAAAAGAAACTTGGTGATTTGCAATGGAGGATTTTACATGGAGCTATTGTTGTAAATGCCTTTGTATCTATTTTAAACCCCACTGTAAGTGACAAATGTCCTTTTTGTTTCGAACGAGAGACCATTTTTCATTGTTTTATGGACTGTAATCGACTTAAAACTCTTTTTGACTTATTAAGTGTTTTTTTAGATACTGTTTAGGGCCCAAGCCTTGAATAGGCAAGGCCCTATTGTTTTCGTTAGGATTATTATTATTAGGGCCCAAGCCTTGAAAAGGCAAGGCCCTATTGTTTTCGTTAGGATTATTATTATTATTATTAGGGCCCAAGCACAAAGTGCGTAGGACCCTATTGTTTTCGTTAGGATTATTAGGGCCCAAGCCTTGAAAAGGCAAGGCCCTATTGTTTTCGTTAGGATTATTATTATTATTATTAGGGCCCAAGCACAAAGTGCGTAGGACCCTATTGTTTTCGTTAGGATTATTATTAGGGCCCAAGCACAAAGTGCGTAGGACCCTATTGTTTTCGTTAGGATTATTATTAATTAGGGCCCAAGCACAAAGTGCGTAGGACCCTATTGTTTTCGTTAGGATTATTATTATTATTATTATTATTTTTTTTACGACTATTGGGGCACTTTTGGGGCTCTTAACGTGCTCAAAAACTCTTGAAACTTTGCACACGCGTCAGAACCCGCGGCTGTCAGGGCCGGGCTGAAGCTGGTACCCGGGCGTGGCAGGGGGCTCGACAGCGCCCCTGGAACAGGGTCCGAAAACTTGGTCTATAACTCAAACACGCTTGCATGTAATAATATGAAACTCGGTGCACGTATAGATCTCATCGTTTCATATATCCTTCATACTTTTACTTTTTACCCCAGACCAACAGGAAACCGTCTATTTAGGGTTGTTTGAAAACGCACGCAATGGAATTTGGAATACTCCTCCCAGAGAATTCCACCAATCGCCACCAAACTCGGTCAGCATGATGTCAAGACATTGAGCATGAAAAATTGCCGGCAGATTTTTGATATCTCTAACGGTTTGGCCGTGGCGAGGAAACGAAATGATGGCGCGAAAAGAGAAACAGGAAGTGTGTTATAACTTCTGCATACATTAATTGATCTCCATGAAACCGCAGCAGCGTGATCGCTGGAAGAAGCCGATCGCATGGATGTGACTATTGTCAGTCAAAGTTATAGCGCCACCAACTGGCAGAAGGAAGTGTGTCACTTTCAAAATGCTTTGAAATCACCCACTTATTTTTACCCGATTTACTTAAAACTTTAGGTGTATAATGTAAACACACGGCAGATGTAGACATGTGAAAGGATTATTGATATCTTCGATACTGTCGCCGCGGCAACGCTTCAAACTCGAATATTCTTTTTGATGCTTTTGAGACTCTTAGCATACTTGAAATTGCATGAAACTCGACAGACACATCACATTTATTAGCCAGTACACATGTGCAAAGTTTCAGAAACGGGCGTGGTGCAGGGGCTCAGTAGCGCCACCTTTTGACAAAAGTGGGGGGGTTGCTTTACACTTTGACCCACAGTCACAAAACTCAGGAATTATATTGTTCTCATCGAGCCGGACAACTTTCTAATTTACAGTCATTAGCTCAGACCAACAGAAAGTCAGATATTGTGGTTTGAATGTGGATATTTTGGAGAATTTTCTCTCCCTCTCTCACTGACCCTACGTCTCTCTGTGTCTGGGGGGAGGGTGCTGATTTTGCTGATGAGTGAAAATGCTTTTATTTTTGTTTTTCAAGGTTTTGGGGCCCTTAACGTGCTCGAAAACTCTTGAAACTTTGCACACGGTCGGAACCCGCGGCCATCAGGGTCGGACCGAAGATGGTACCGGGCGTGGCAGGGGTGCTCGACAGCGCCCCTGGAATGGGATTCGAACACTTGTCCATATATCAAACATGCTTGCATGTAATGATATGAAACTCGGTACACTTGTAGATCTCGTCGGGCCAAACAACTTTCGTGCTCTAAGTTTTACGCCAGCCCAACAGGAAGTCGGCTATTATGGGTTGTTTGGAAACACGTCCTCTGGAATTATATATATTCCTCCTAGAGAATGAATCCAATCGCCACCAAACTCGGTCGGCATGAAGTCAAGACATTGAGGATGCTACATTCCGGACGGATTTTTGATATCTCGAACGGTTTGGCCGTGGCGAGGAAATTGATTTATGACTAAAAAGGACACATGAAGTGTGTTATAACTTAGTTAGTTCTATCTACAGTTACAAAACTCGGCGTGTATATTGTTCTCGTCGAGCCGAACAACTTTCTAATTTACAGTCATTAGCTCCGACCAACAGAAAGTCAGATATTGTGGTTTGAATGTGGATTTCTTAAAATTTTTCTCTTTCTGAGTGACCCCTCCTCCTCCCTTTCTGTGTTTTTTCTCTCAGTGTCTCTCTGTCTGACAGACAGAATGGGCCTGCCAAATTTTTTTGTGTGTGTGTGTGTGTGTGTGGGGAGGGAGGGGGGTTCTCTGTTGGGTTTAGATTTGCTTTTTGATTGTTTGATTGTTTTTCAAGGTTTCTGGGACTTTTGGGGCCCTTAACATGCTCGAAAACTCTTGAAACTTTGCACACAGGTCAGAACCCGCGGCCATCAGGGCCGGGCTGAATCTGGTACCCGGGCGTGGCAGGGGGCTCGACAGCGACACCTGGAATGGGATTCAAACACTTGTCCATATATCAAACATGCTTGCATGTAATAATATGAAACTTCGGAACACTTCTAGATCTCGTCGGGCTGAACAACTTTCTAATTTACAGTCATTAGCTCAGACCAACAGAAAGTCAGATATTTTGGTTTGAATGTGGAACACATTTCAAATTAACTTTGAAGCTCAAAAAGCACATCAAAAGTAACATAAAAGAAGGGAGTGTGTTATAACTTCTGCATACATTAACTGATCTCTATGAAACTTCAGCAGTGTGTTTGTGGGAAGAGGCCGGTCGCATGGATGTGACTACTGTGAGTCAAAGTTATAGCGCCACCAACTGGCAGAAGGAACTGTGTCACTTTCAAAATGCTTTGAAATCACCCTCTTATGTCTCAAGTGAACAAACAGACCAACAGAAAGTCAGATATTTTGGTTTGAATGTGGAACACATTGCAAATGAACTTTGAAGCTCCAAAAAGCACACAAAGGAAGCATAAAAGCAAGGAAGTGTGTTATAACTTTTGCATACATTAACTGATCTCGATGAAACTTCAGCAGTGTGTCACATGGATGTGACTACTGTGAGTCAAAGTTATAGCGCCACCAACTGGCAGAAGGAAGTGTGTCACTTTCAAAATGCTTTGAAATCACCCTCTTATGTCTCAAGTGAACAAACAGAGCAACAGAAAGTCAGATATTTTGGTTTGAATGTGGAACACATTATAAATTAACTTTGAAGCTCCAAAAGCACATAAAGGCAGCATTAAAGCAAGGAAGTTTTGTTATAACTTCTGCATACATTAACTGATCTCGATGAAACTTCAGCAGTGTGTTCAAGGGAAGAGGCCGGTCGCATGGATGTGACTATTGTGAGTCAAAGTTATAGCGCCACCAACTGGCAGAAGGAAGTGTGTCACTTTCAAAATGCTTTGAAATCACCCTCTTATGTCAAGTAAACAAACAGTTGATAAAGAAATCGGGTATCAATATATTGAATTATGTATTATTGCAGTGATCAACTGTGATGTCCGGTTAAGATGAAAATAAACTATCGCTCTGTCTAAGCGATTATCTTTCTGAAACACGTCACAAAAACTTACAGAAACAGATAACACAAACATGAAGTTGGAAATATACACTTATCAGAATAGTTATATTAAACTTGTCTATTTCAGTTAAAGGCATTTAAGTTATAAAGCTTTCTCATATGTCATTTCTCCTTTAATTCTATAATATAACCACTAGGTGGAGTTCTAAGCCTATTTTCTGTATTCTCGTTGTTTTAGCATGTATGAAGAAAACTTACATGTTGTTGAGAACGTAGTAAAGTGTGACGCATATTTCGTTCTGTGAGTTTTATGAGTACTCCGAGTCTTTATTAAAACCAACACATGAAACATATGTCTAAAGAAAGTAGGGATGGGCTTATCGATCCTAACGAATCAAAACTTCCGAGAATTATGTTTTAGGGTTGCCTCTGACAACACGTGATCCATGAGGCGAGATTATTTTTGCTCGCGCATCTACACGAAGGTTTGTCGGTTGTATACAATGTTTGCCTGTTTGAACGTTCAAGCGATTTTACACTATTCAACTCAACAAATGTGAAAACAACTCAAATACATGTTTGCGAGCAGATTGTGTGACACAACGAGACGCGTCGTGTATAACGCACGCACTCCAATGAGACTTCGCTTTCGCTGCTGCTTGCGTCTGAACGGACAATTTCATACAAAAAAAATGTCAAAATAGGCTACATGATATATTGGGGAGTCTGTTATGTCGCAAGTAAACAAACAGACCAACAGAAAGACAGATATTTTGGTTTGAATGTGGAACACATTGCAAACGAACTTTGAAGCTCCAAAAAGCACATAAAGGGAGCATAAAAGCAAGGAAGTGTGTTATTATCTGCGTACATTAACTGATCTCAATGAAACTTCAGCGGTGTGTTCGCGGGAAGAGGCCGGTCGCATGGACGTGACTATTGTGAGTCAAAGTTATAGCGCCACCAACTGGCAGAAGGAAGTGTGTCACTTTCAAAATGCTTTGAAATCATCCTCTTATGTCTCAAGTGAACAAAGCGAACCAACAGAAAGTCAGATATTTTGGTTTGAATGTGGACCACGTTGCAAATGAACTTTGAAGCTCCAAAAAGCACATAAAGGGAGCATAAAAGCAAGGAAGTGTGTTATTATCTGCGTGCATTAACTGATCTCAATGAAACTTCAGCGGTGCGTAAATTATAATTACATTCATAAACCTGTACAAAGACCTCCGGATAAATACTGGCCTTCTGGATTAACACGTTTAAGTGCTGCAAAAGATATTGACCTATGACATAAAAAATTATTCTACATTTGAATTACCTCATAGATGTGACTATTGTGGTTCACGGTCATAGACCCTGTCCCAAATGGCACACTTCATATGAATTTTCAGTCTTGTGTACTTATTTACGTGTGTCCATTAACTCCATGAGACCGTAGGGTGTCTCATTTTTCATTTTAGGTATCAGAACGGTGCTCGCGCATACTTTGTGGTTGATGTGTGCCCTCGATGTGCACTTTTGCAGAGCCAGCGCTGATCGCGAGCTCTAGCTAGCGTCTTCTCGACGGTCAAAGCGAGGTTACGTTATTGCCCATCGTGCACAGCGACCCTAAAGGCACGGGGTGGCGGTGCCACTGGCTTGGGCCGCCATCGCTGCTTGCAGCTATATTATTATTATTATTATTATTAGGGCCCAAGCACAAAGTCGTGGGACCCTATTGTTTTCAGTTAGGATTATTAGGGCCCAAGCACAAAGTGCGTAGGACCCTATTGTTTTCAGTTAGGATTATTATTATTATTATTATTATTATTATTATTATTATTATTAGGGCCCAAGCACAAAGTCGTAGGACCCTATTGTTTTCAGTTAGGATTATTATTATTATTATTATTATTATTATTATTATTTTTTTTTTTTACGACTTACGGGGCACTTTTGGGGCTCTTAACATGCTCAAAAACTCTTGAAACTTTGCACACGGGTCAGAACCTGCGGTCA